>NC_084624.1:28362702-28435202 GCF_033978795.1 Nerophis ophidion | reverse complement strand
GGCCCATTTTCTTGGCCGACTACCCGCGTCAGTGTTATGCTCACTGGGTTTAGCTCTATGGGTGTCTGTGGTCTCTCCTCTGGTCGCCCGTGTCCATTTGCTCCGCGGGTATGGCAGGACCAAGCTGACAGATGGCCGCCCCCTCTCCATTCCGCTCCAGAGTAACACACTAACTGGTTTTTCCTCCGTCGTTGACCTTGCCACAGCCAGCCAGCAATCCGGGCTGGCACTCGGCCTGTCGAACAGGAGGGTAATGAAGTCCAGCGCTGCTCACATGATTATTAAGGCTTTGACGCTGGGGGGCCTTTCAGAACCCTGCGCCCTCACCCCGCCCCTCCTCCTCCCCTGTCTGCCATTGGCGACGTAAAAGTTAGATGAGAATAGTCGTAGCTTTTTTTGGCCAACCACCACGGATCCCTACTGAGAGCGACCACTTCTTTTACAGTCCAAAGCTGCAAACTTTGATACAAACTAAACTTATTTTCAACACCTTCCTTTCTTTTTTTTGAAGTGAAGTGAATTATTTAACAGTAATAGACACGGAGGTGTAGGATTACCGTGTTTTTCAGACTGTAAGGCACACTTAAAATCCTTTAATTTTCTCAAAACTCAACAGTGTGCCTTATAACTCGGTGCGCCTAATGTCAGGTATAATTTTGGTTGTGCTTACCGACTTCAAAGCTATTTTATTTGGTACATGATGAAATGATAAAGGTGACCAGTAGATGGCAGTCACACATAAGAGATACGCGTAGACTGCAATATGACTCAAGTAAACAACACCAACATTTTATATGTTCCATTGAAAATATAGAACATGGCGCTCAAAAATCGATCAAAATGTGTTAGTACGACATTGGTAAGCTATGAAGCCGCACCGCTTGATGGATTGTACTGTGCTTCAACATACGAGTAATATAAGGGTGATCATAAGGTAAGACATGTTATCTGGCGTTTTGTTTCACCATATTATGCAAAAGCAACTTTTCTTACCTTCTGGTACCTGCTGATCTGTATTTAGGATCTGCATAAGTCCTGAAAATTTGCGCGTGTCCGTCATTGTAGTGCATGTCGGCGCCGTAGTTGATAAGCTTCTTCTTTTTCTCTATCTTCTTGATATGGGACATTCATCCTCGGTTATTGCCATTTCTAATATAAAGTAGTGTAAAGTTCTTACTTAGAGATGTCAGTAAACTTATAATAATAATAATAATAATGGATTAGATTTATATCGCGCTTTTCTATTGTTATATACTCAAAGCGCTCACAGAGAAGTGGGAACCCATCATTCATTCACACCTGGTGGTGGTAAGCTACATCCGTAGCCACAGCTGCCCTGGGGTAGACTGACGGAAGCGTGGCTGCCAGTTTGCGCCTACGGCCCCTCCGACCACCATCAATCATTCATTCATCATTCATTCACCAGTGTGAGCGGCACCGGGGGCAAAGGGTGAAGTGTCCTGCCCAAGGACACAACGGCAGCGACTTTGATGTCAATAGGTGGGAAGCGAACCTGCAACCCTCAGGTTTCTGGCACGGCCGCTCTACCCACTACGCCATGCCGCCCCTGACAACTTGCCATGAAAGCGCTAAAACATACCGGTGTAGTGAGTTTACATTATTCACCAAAGGAACTTTAGTTATTAGAGAGTTCCGTTGGATGTTTTTTTACAGGACAAATTTTCGGCGTTTTTATTGCACTAGTTATGCTGCGCCATTATTGTTTACAGTATGTCTGAATGTCATTAAAACAGTTAGCTCCATCTTTTGACACTTCTTCCACTCCCGTCCTTGCACACCAAACCACCGCAACAACAGAGATGACGGGGAAAAGATGCTGTTGAAGGTGAGCCACATAAATAAGCCCGGTCACAAAACGGCGCATCCTGAAGCGACTGTCAGAAAGCGGCTTGAAGATGATCTGTAAAACATACTCTATGCAACATTTTGACCAAAGAACCACTACTAAACTGTGTGTGGTCTATGACTCGGCCCACTCATTCATCCATCCATCCATCTATCCATGTTCTACCGCTTATTCCCTTTGGAGTCGCGGGGGGCGCTGGCGCCTATCTCAGTTACAATCGGGCGGAAGGCGGGGTACACCCTGGACAAGTCGCCACCTCATCGCAGGGCCAACACAGATAGACAGACAACATTCACACTCACATTCACACACTAGGGCCATTTTAGTGTTGCCAATCAACCTATCCCCAGGTGCATGTTTTTGGAAGTGGGAGGAAGCCGGAGTACCCGGAGGGAACCCACGCATTCACGGAGAGAACATGCAAACTCCACACAGAAAGATCCCGAGCCTGGATTTGAACCCAGGACTGCAGGAACTTCGTATTGTGAGGCAGACGCACTAAGCCTCTTCCACCGTGAAGCTCATTCATTAATTAATTAATTTTGCATGCAGCTTAAAGCTATTTTGATGACATCACTTCCTGTACACGTGGGCACAGCCATTTTTAATAGGCGGGACCTCCGTACGTCAGATCCTGTTCACATCTGTAAAATAGTGTGGCCATTTCAAAGAGCTTCAACGGCTAGATGCACTTCTGACTTGTTAATTACCACAACCTAACTTTGTACATTGCGTTGGTCAGAACTGTGTTGGCATGTTTTAAACATCTCTTTGGGTGATCAGAAACAGTTTTAACGTGTCCAAACTCTCACAGTCTTGCAGCACAGCTTTTGGGTTGCGAGAAACCAATGCGCTGGCATGTTAGCCGGTTTGCGGCCTCTTCAATTCGAGGATTTTATCAATGAAGGGAGATCTGTTCCAAAACATTTCTTTAATTGTGACAAGACCGAAAAAGATGACACAGCGGCCTTTTATTACAAGGAAGAAGAAGGCACTACCGGGACATGAAGCGATGAAGGATCGCCTCAAGCTGCTAGTTTGAGCTAAAGCTAGCGGCAACTACGTTAAGCCACTGGTTGTTTGTCACTCCAAAACTCCCAGAGTGTTAAACAATACCAAAAATATACCCAGACAAAATTATTTTCCTTTTTTTGGAGAGCACCAATGAGACGTGTGTGTGTGTGTGCCTGCGTACCAGACCTTGATGGTGCAGAAAAAAGACCATATAAATTTTTAACCGATTTCCGAACTCTAAATGGGTGAATTTTGGCGAATTAAACGCCTTTCTGTTTATGGCTCTTTTGGCGATGACATCAGAACGTGACGTCACCGAGGTAATACAGCCGCCATTTTCATTTTCAACACATTGCAAACACCGGGTCTCAGCTCTGTTATTTTCCGTTTTTTCGACTATTTTTTGGAACCTTGGAGACATCATACCTCGTCGGTGTGTTGTCGGAGGGTGTAACAACACTAACAGGGAGGGATTCAAGTTGCACCACTGGCCCGAAGATATGAAAGTGGCAAGAAATCTGCCGCCAGACCCCCATTGAATGTGCCGGAGTGTCTGCACATTATACCGGCGATGACAGACATGGCACAGAGATGTATGGATAACCTGCAGATGCATTTGCAACGATAAAGTCAACGAAATCACAAAGTTTTGTTGATGTTGTTGACTTATGTGCTAATAAGACATATTTGGTCTCGGCGTGACTGCCAGCTAATCGATGCTAACATGCTATGCTAATCGATGCTAACATGCTATTTACCGGCGGTGCTGAAGCAGACATGGCACAGAGATGTATGGATAACCTGCAGATGCATTTGCAACTATATTATGTTTCCTTCTTCCACATTTAATGCAAAAAAAACACTTACCAATCGACGGATTTAAGCTGCTCCAGTATCAAAAGATGCAAAAGTCCTGATCGTTTGGTCCGCGCATTTTACCGGCGATGCTAACGCAGCTCTTCGACCATGCTATGGCTATGAATAGCATCAATAGCTATTCGCTCAATAGCTTCAGTTTCTTCTTCAATACTTTCATACTCCAACCATTCGTTTCAAAACATGCGTATTCTGTTGAATCGCTTAAGCCGCTGAAATCCGAGTTTGAATCCAAGCTAATGTCGCTATATCTTGCTGTGCTATTCGCCATTGTTTGTTTACATTGGCAGCACTGTGTGACGTCACAGGAAAATGGATAGTGTCTTCGCAGAGAGCGGAAAAAAGGCACTTTAAAGCTTTTTTTAGGGATATTCCGGGAACGGAAAAATTTTGAAAAAAACTTCAAAAAATACAACAAGCCACTGGGAACGGATTTTTATTGTTTTTAACCCTTTTGAAATTGTGATAATGTTCCCCTTTAAGTTTTCTGTAATGTTGTCTGTTTGGATAAAAAAAAAAGAGACTGTTGAGCCATTACTCATGAGCCACCATCCCAGTATGTACAGACCGTCGGCGGAAGGTGCGCAACATGTTCTGGTCCAAACAAAATTTAACTTTAGGCTTCATTTGATGGAAACTCTAGAGTAAGCTGGTGTCAGCTTCTCTTTTGGAAGACCACCCATACGAACAATGATTCCATTCAACACTGAGCGCGGTTTATTCTGCATTTTTGCTATCAATTAGATACTGATCGACAGACGTGGCTGCAGAAAACTATTTAAAGGGGGGCATCAAAATTATTCGGGGGCTTGCTAAAAATGGATTGCTGTACGCTTGTTAAGGCTTTAATGCTGGCCTTTATCCATATAAAAATGATTACTACATGCAAGACAAACACTATATTTGTGGTTATCAAAAGGATATGTGTTTTAGGCCTTTATCCTATCCAAAAAAATTAATAGTTGGCCATATCGATGGTATAAATTGTAAATGACTGTTGTTAATGTGGTAAACGTTATTTCTTGTTTAAAAGCTATATACAATATTAACTGTAATTTGTTGAAGGGCACATAATAAATATTAATAAATTTTTCGTTAAATGAAAGTAGTCTTTGTTGCCAAAAAGTGATGTAAAGTAACATTTAGATATTGACACATCTGTGCATAAATTAGTAAAAGACCCCTAAGAGATGTGCAGATGACGTCAAAATCTAAATATTATTTGTAATCACTTATATATCATTTGGGGTTGATTTTAGCTTTTTAAAATGTACTTCAACTCGTAAATAGTACAGCATATTTACTTCATCATCATATATGTAACTCTCTGGATTAATATTTATTATGTGCATGAATCAAGAGCAGTTCACATTGCATGTAGCTTCTGAACAAGAAAGAGGCTTTTAGCACATCAACATCAGATCGATATCATGCATCCATCAATCCATCCATCCATCCATCCATCCATCCATCCATTCATTTTCTACCACGTCCCTGTCGGGGTTGTCCTTTACAATCTAATAATTACCATAGAAATGGCCAATGTAAAAAAAAAGGATAAATTAATTTCAAACACATATCCTTATGATAACCACCACTAAAAGTGTTTGCCCTACATTTGATTAGTAATCAGTTGTGGACAGAAAAAGCCCGAAATAAGTACGCACTTTCACGGAGCCGCGGCAGGAGTACATTTTTGACACGGAATACATTTTTTGCGCAATACTAATAGCAGCAAATATTAGATTTGACTGACAGTTGTGTCAAAGTCAGAATCGATGACTCGCCTGCTGGCGGTATCATAGAAGTGAAAATGAAATGAGTGCAAATAGTACACATTAAAGCCACACATTTTGGTTTTGGTGGTGACACATCGGATTGTCTCTCCCTCAAACCTAAGCCCCACCCCTCTTTTAATGTACATTATTTAGGAGATGTGATTGGATATACCGTATTTCCTTGAATTGCCGCAGGGCATATAGTAAGCGCCTGCATTGAATTACTGCCAGGTCAAACTCGCTTCGCAAAATAATTAGCGCATGCTTAGTATTACCGCCTGGTCAAACTCGTGATGTCACGAGTGACACTTCCCCTGTCATCATTTTCAAAATGGAGGAGGCTGATTTCAATACCGGTAATTTGAAATCGCATAAAGGGAAGAAGATTAAGAGCTATTCAGTAGGATTTAAGGTCTAAGCTTACATCACACTCAATTTTTTACTGCATGCCTTTGGTAAGTGCCGGAGTGAGAAGAGGTTTTAAAATAATTAGCGCATGCTTACTTTTACCGCATGCCTTTGGTAAGCACAGGAGTGAGAAGAGGTTTTAAATGAATTAGCGCCCCTGCGGCAATTCAAGGAAATACGGTATTCCAAATTAGTCCCACTCATCGACAAGGCAAAATTAAATATGATTGGATTTCGCTTCTGTCAACTGGTTGGTCTTGCATACTTTTACTAAAATAGCTGCTACTTGTTTTATCGTCTTAGTCAACGTGCATTTGATTTGATAATTCATCATCTTATTTTTAACTGCTCTGATGTAAAAAAAAAAATAATGATTGGATAAGATAAAATAAAGGGCAAACTCTTACGCCTAGACTGCTGACCAAAATCGCTGGTCTGCTGATAAACATCTGGGCTTTGGCACGTTTCAATTAATGAAAGGTGTTGTTCAGGGACTCTTTCTCTATATATCCACATTATAGTGTCTTCAAAGTGAGCAGTTTTTTTTTTACTAAAAAAGGGACTTTTGTCGAGGCGAGAAACAATGTTAAAATTAATTATTACGAGGAACTCTACATCACTGTATTAGCTTTTGGTTGGCAAACCATGTTATGATCGTAAATCAAGGTTCCACTTAGGGTTGGTCGGTATACCAGTACTGGTATAGTATCGCGGTACTAATGAATCGAAAACAGTACTATACTCTGTTTGAAAAGTACCAGTTCGCCATAAAACATTTTTTTACAGGCATTACGGCGCGTCGTCGTCACGTCATGACATTGCTGGTTTTGCGAGTAGAGGAGCATTTACGGCAGTGCACAATCACGGTGTACTTTGAAGCAGACACGATGTGTGGACAGAAAAGAGAGAATGGACACATTTTGGCTTAAAAACTAACGATAAAGATGAAGTTATAACACTGAAACACCCTCAGGAAGAGGTGCTTCAAAACATGGCTAGCTAGAAAGCGACTAATGTCCATCCGCAATAGGCAGTGTTTTAGCTACTCCATGATGACAAATAAAGTGAGTTTTTACAAGTATCATCCCTGCGGAACGAGGAATAGCTAAACATTCTTCACTACACACCATAGGAGGATACAGTAGCTCACCGGCGTCGCGATGTAAACAAATACTATGGGTGGATCTACACTTGTAATCATAGCGTATCTAGTCGATACTACTATGATTACATGAATATTTTTTATCATCACAAAATCATTTTAAGTTTTTTTCTGAGTTCATATTATATTCATAAACTCAGGAAATACGTCCCTGGACACATGAGGACTTTGAATATGACCAAAGTATGATCCTTTAACTAATTGGTACCGGATCGATACCTAAATTTGTGGTATCATCCAAAACTAATGTAAAGTATCAAACAACAAAAGAATAAGTGATTATTACATTTTAACAGAAGTGTAGATAGAACATGTTGAAACCTAAAGTAAGCAAATATTAACAGTAATAGAACATGTGGCTTGATAATAAATGTTTGCATCTTGTCCTTTATGATGTTGATAAAATAATAGAATGATAAATGACACAATATGTTATTGCATACGTCAGGAGACAAATTATGAGCCTTTGTTTGCCTACTTACCACTAAAAGACAAGGTGTCTAGTATGTTCAGTATTTTATCTAAGGAAAACAGTTTTCTTCGATTGCAATAAGAAAGGTATGTTTAATGTACCCTAAGATTTGTTGTTAAAAATTAAGCCAATAATGCCATTTTTTGAAAAGTAACAAAAAATATCGAAATACATTTTTGTACCGGTACCAAAATATTGGTATCAAGACAACCCTAGTTCCACTATATGCATGCCAGCATGTATTCCCGAGTATTTTGAGCACAGGGAGCCAAAAATGCCCTTACTACGTCTGACAACTCTGCACTTTTGAGTGTGTGATGAAGAGCGACTGGGCAATTTACTGAGTTGTAATTAAAAAACAACAACACCGCTTCACGCGCCTGGTGAAAGTCACAAAGTTAAATCAAATCCGTCACAGCGCTATTAGTGCAGACTAGCTAAGCACAGTTCAACAGCAGTGCTTTTAACACAGAAGCGTCACCGATGTATGCTGGGAGCCTCGGTCCCATTGGGGCCCCGGGCAGGGGATTTGAGAGGTGTAGGTTGCAGCACTGACCTTTACCAAGGCTGGACTGTCTGTTTGCACTACTCCCATAAGCCCCCTCCCCACCTCTGGGCGGACTGCTAAGCAACCCCGTCAGGCCAGGGGTGCACATCCAGGGGTGACACCCCAGAGACCGGCTGAGAGGTGAGGTAATGCAGAGGTTAATTCTGATCATGCAGTATTTATGGGCTTCACTTCAGAACAAGGCTTGGCATTAACACTCGAAAGGAGACATCCCTCCTCTACATCAATAAAACAAAGGCACAGGAGGAGCTTACCCTTATAAGCCATTTATTAGGCTCCAACTAAAAACTAGTGTTTGTCATAACACTATAAAAAAAAAGTGCCCTCCAAGTCGCCATAGCAACACCCCAGCCACCAATCGCAATGCAGCGAGCAGCGGCTGGCGCGTTTGTACAAACAGGCCGTATGAACTGAGAGAATCCGATATTTTCTCACATGTTAGCCCAGTCTGTGAGGTGCGCGGAAATGTCAGGGAAAAATCAATAGATAAGGACCACATCAGACCTGGGCTTGTCTGGCCTAGTGAGGGAGCATCCCCGCGGTGATGTCAATTATCTTTGCCGTACAACAAAAACACATCCCGACCCGAAACGAAAAAAATGGCGCAAAACTTTCTCGAGGTATTTGTCGGAAACTTTCTTTAGCGTTGTTAGGTAACGCAAAAGGAATGTGAGACTGGTATTGACAGCATCTTTGCTCCCTGCTTCCTATTCTCCTCATGGATGCCACATTAGTCAACTAGCGGTGTAATGTAACAAGCAGTAAGGTGCGCATAATTGCATATTAGCAGCGGCACACTTGGCTGCACGGGAAGTGACTGCGCTAACGAAAGGGGAGGCGTTATTAATCACCAATTAATAAAAGCAGGCAGATATCACACTCGCTGTGGAGCACGCACGGCTTCCTTTGCTTCCGCTCGCTGGTCCAACACCCTTCTCCTTATTTATTTGATTTCAAACATTGATTCCACACCACACTTGAGGCGTGTTGTCTATTGAGTTCTGACAAGCAGTGCCCCCTCCAACACCCCAAAAAAATATACACCTTTGTCTAGCACTTCTTAGGCTTTTCCAACCCCCTGTAACTATTCATGCAATTATGTATTCATTGTTTGGATGGTAGAATATGTTATTTATTGACAAACAGTGTATAAGCACATTAGGAATGTGATCATATGTATATGTCACAATTAGTGCTTTTTTAAATCAGCTTAATCATACTTTTGAATTTGGATTAATCATGATTAATCACAGGATAATTACTAGGGCTGTAAATCTTTGGGTGTCCCACTATTCGATTCAACATCGAATCTTGGGGTCACGATTCGATAATATATCAATTTTTTCGATTCGATTCGATTCTCGATTCAAAAACGATATTTTTCCGATTCAAAAGAATTCTGTATTCATTCAATACATTGGATTTCAGAAGGATCTACCCCAGTCTGCTGACAAGCTAGCAGACTAGTAGATTAAAAAAAAAAAAAAGCTTTTATAAATGTAATGGACAATGTTTTATCAACTGATTGCAATAATGTAAATTTGTTTTAATTATTAAATGAACCAAAACTATGACTTATTTTATCTTTGTGAAAACATTGGACACAGTGTGTTGTCAAGCTTATGAGATGTGATGCAAGTGTAAGCCACTGTGACACTATTGTTCTTTTTTATTATCTTTATAAATGTCTACTGATAAGGTTAATGAGGGATTTTTAATCACTGCTATGCTGAAATTATAAGTAATATTGATACTGTTGTTGATAATATTCATTTTTGTTTCATTACCTTTGGTTTGTTCTGTGTCGTGTTTGTCTCCTCTCAATTGCTCTGTTTATTTCAGTTCTGAGTGTTGCTGGGTCAGGTTTGGTTTTGGAATTGGATTGCATTGTTATGGTATTGCTGTGTAGTGGTTTGTTGGATTGATTAAATAAATAAATAAATAAATGAATACAAAATAAATCGATTTTTAAAAAAATGAGAATCAATTCTGAATCGCACAACGTAAACGATTCGATTCGTATTCGAATCGATTTTTTCCCACACCCCTAATAATTACCCACTTGCATGAATGAAATTATTTAAAAAAAGACCCTAGTATTTTGACACAAGTGTAATTGTACTGTCAGAATGTCATACACCAGGGGTGCCCACACTTTTTCTGCAGGCGAGCTACTTTTGCATTGACCAAGTTGAGGGGATCTACCTCATTTATATATATAATTTATATGTATTTATTTATGAATGAGACATTTTTTGTTAACAAGTTAAGGGTATTTAATGATGATACAAGCATGTTTAACACATATAGATTCCTTTCTTTCATGATGACAAGAATATAAATTGGTGTATTAGCTGATTCTGATGACTTGCATTGATTGGAATCAGACAGGAGTGATGATAACGTCCGCATTTTCAAATGGAGCAGAAAAAAAAGTCCTCCTTTCTGTCCAACACCACATGAAAGTGGTTGGTTTTTGGCATCTTATTTGTCCAGCTTCCATACTCGTTTGTATACAAGAAATACATTGGCGGCCAATTCCGTAGCTTGCTAGCTTGTGTGCACACTGGCGAACCGAGACTCTTATTTTGTTAGCGCAAGCAGGATGAAGCAGAGCTTTTATTGTGAAGACAGGAACTGTGCAGTCAGTCTTTAGGGTTTTGACAGCATGTACAGTGTGAGAGTTTGTTGAGATAAAAAGTGTTTGTTGTCTTCCTGTCGGTCATTTTTTCTTAATAACGATCTCACTGCAACCAGCGTCATCTCATAAGACCCTCAGGTGTCGACATAATGGTCACCCCTGTCATACAGGAACATTTTCAAAACATTTTACTTGAATGCACTCCTTTTATTTGTTCAAATCGCAACAGTTTTTATCTAAGGTCTCGTTATAGTTTTTTTGGCGTACACATTTTTCAGGTAACCATCCACACAAAAGCATGTGTGCCCAAAATAAATTGCCCTGATTAATTTGCGTTTATACATGATTAATGCAATATTTTTTGTGAATAATCGCATGAGTTAACTCGTTATTTTTGTTTGACAGCCGTAGTGCAGCGCTCGAATCTTACCGCGGCATTGTCCGCGACCGCCCTCTTCATTTTCCGTAGTGCCCAAAAGGGATGTAACAAAGAACGGTATAATGATAATTTGCTATAATTCCCGGTGTTTAGTAATACCGTTTCATTTTTTAAAGACCCAAAAACCGTCATTTATTAATGCATTTTAGGCAACGCAAAGTCAGGCGCATGCGCACTAGCGTCGTTTGACTTGACAATCATGGCGGACCAGTGACCCCGACTTTGCTGCGGAGATTTCCCCTTGGATTAAACGCAGCCAAGCTCTTGGTTTAAAGGCCTACTGAAACCCAGTACTATCCACCTGATGGTTTATATATCAATGATGAAATATTAACTTTGCAACACATGCCAATACGGCCTTTTTAGTTTACTAAATTGCAATTTAAAATTTCCCAGGGTTTTTTTCTCAAAAACGTCGCGTAATGATGACGTATAAGCTTGACGTAACGGGCTGTTAGGAAATATGAGCGCTGCACACACACACAGCTAAAAGTCGTCTGCTTTAACGGCATAATTACACAGTATTTTGGAGATCTGTGTTGCTGAATCCTTTGCAATTTGTTCAATTAATATTGGAGGAGTCAAAGTAGAAAGAAGGAGTTGGGAAGCTTTAGCCTTTAGCATCACAAACACACGGTGATTCCTTGTTTAAAATTCACGGAGGTGAAAATTTACTATAGATCACAGCGAACATGGATCCCAACCGAATGTCAACCAGCAAGTTTCGGTGAGAAAATTGTGGTAAAAAGTCGCTTCAGTCGATCAGCTGAGCTTGTCCCGTCCATTAAGCTGCCGTCGACTTCCCTGAGACACTGCGCGTCAAGACACCCGTGGACACACACCTCCGACTATCAGGTACTGTTAAACTCACTAAAACACTAGCAACACAATAGAAAGATAAGGGATTTCCCAGAATCATCCTAGTAAATGTCTCTAAAAAACATCTGAATCCGTCCCAATGCAATCACGTTCTTTTTTTTTTTTCTATTCCGTCGCTATCAATATCCTGAAACACGAATCTTTCATCCTCGCTCAAATTAATGGGGAAATTGTCGTTTTCTCAGTCCGAATAGCTCTTTTTGTTGGAGGCTCCCATTAAAAACAATGGGAAAATGTGAGGAGCCATCAACATGTGACGTCATCGTCTGCGACTTCCGGTAGAGGCAGGGCTTTTCTGTTAGCGACCAAAAGTTGCGAACTTTATCGTGGATGTTCTCTACTAAATCCTTTCAGCAAAAATATGGCAATATTGCGAAATGATCAAGTATGACACATAGAATGGACCTGCTATCCCCGTTTAAATGAGAAAATCTCATTTCAGTAGGCCTTTAAGGTCATTTTCCCTCGCTTCCCGCTGTGCGTTTAAGAGCACACTGCTGTGTTTAGATGGAGACAGGTGTGGACAATATTGGAGACACTTGTCCCCACACCAAAGGTATACAGCGAAGGAGAAAAGTATTTGATGTTTTTCAGCAGGCGATGTGTCGTGAGCGTTGTCACAACTTGTTTATAAAGTCTTTGCTTTGTTTGCTGGGATGTTCACTCCTCCTTTATTTAACAGCAATCTGTATCAGTGTTCAAATAACATCAATACCAGTTATAATGTTTTGTCATTTCATCGAAATGAACGCAGGCTGTGAAGATTTTTTATTCGATGTGTAAAGTATCACTCCGGGGGTTTTTTTGTTGGCCAAACTGTTGTACTGAAACACTAGGGAGGAGTTGGAGAAGAACAAAGCTTGTTTATTGGACTTCATTTTCATTAGCCAAACTGCTTTGTGTTTTATTTTGATATGAAAAAGTAAACACCAGGTTCTGTTTACATTGTTTGTGTTTTTTTTCATGTCACTTCAAAAATAATTCATATGACATAATTTTGTTAATGTGTTATTGTGTATAGTTAATTCCAGAGGTGTGGACTCGAGTCAAATGACTTGGACTCGAGTCAGACTCGAGTCATGAATTTGATGACTTTAGACTCGACTTGACAAAATGTAAAAAGACTTGCAACTCGACTTAGACTTCAACATCAATGACTTGTGACTTGACTTGGACTTGAGCCTTTTGACTTGACATGACTTGCTACTTTCCCCCAAACCCAACGATTCAAAAGTTATTCAGGAGCGCTGCGTATCTGTCCGTGTCTGTCAGCGTGTGTGCGATGACAGCCTGTGCGCTACCTGTCAGAACAACAGCCAATCAAATTACATCTACGTTATTTTCGTCACACAGCATTCAGCCAATCAAATTGCAGGACAACCAACGAAGAAGAAGCTCTCAAACAACCCGCCAGTGAGGAAAAATTATGCCAAAAATAGTTTTGTTTGGGGATTAAAACTACGAGTGGGTCAACAAAAAACAAATTCCAGTATGCAAAGCATGCGGTTTGAAGATTACAGACAGAGACGCAACAACTTCCAACTTCGTTTGACATTTGCAAAAAGAAGGGTAAGTTTTGAATGTAAGCTAACGTTTATTGGCCGAGTAACGTAACTTTTATTTGCTGTGTAGTTAAATCAGTGAGGCTGTAAACTCACTGCTAACGTTAGAACCATAGACATCTTATAAGGGTACTCAGCATCGACCACTATTGCATACTCGCGCAGACGAGACGCGGGGCCGCCATCTTGGATTGGTGATCCGCTCCACTCAGGGCAATTCATTTGGAAGGAGCAATGAACTGTTGGCGCATTTTATTCATCTTACCTCACTGAATACCACTCATTTTCACGCACTTTTTTTTGTCATACATGTAGCTATGGTAAATGACACTTGTTTTGGCGTGTTCATAGTTTGCTTAACAGTAATAGAATATTGTTATATGCTATAAGTGACCAGACGTCCGAGATCAAAACTGGGAATATAGTCCCAGAGAAGGGGAAAAAACGGTCAGCTATTTTTAAGTTGAAGAAACAATATAATTAGGTTATATATACATGTGTAAATCCGACATAAACACAATATGAATACATTAGATAATTATATCTTAGGGACCTATAAACTGTATATCTGTTGCTGCAACAGCAGAGTTTATTCTGCCTTGACACTTTGTATTGATATTTTATATTACATTCTTCCCTTAAATAATAATGTTTACAGTGATTGTTTTACATGTATTTTTTATGTATGTTGCTTTGGATAAAAGTGTCTGCCAAATACTTAAACATATATAAACACCTGAAAGTCTTTATATGAACTAAAACCACCAATCTGTTTCACTGGATTCAGAATAAAACCAAGTCTGTTTTACCCAACAATGTTAGTATTTGAATATTGTTACTTGAAGACTTATTCCTGTTTACAATTATACTGTTAAGAGAGTATTGTCTTATGTTTTGCCTAAAATGAGAATGCATCATAATCAGTGGCGGCTGGTGAATTTTGTTTTAGGTGGGGCTGAACGTTTGTAAACCAAATACCTGGAGGGGGCGTCATCCTCCCCCAGAAGATTTCTTTGTGATTTTCACATACAAATATTGAAGATCGTTGCTCCTTCTCAACTCTGTGGGGATATTCTGTTCACAAAATACAACCAATAGTACGTTATTGTTAAATCTTACTTATGAAAAGTAATCCCAGATTCCTATTTTCAACAGTCCGCTCATTTGAGCAGGAAAATGCTGAACACCAGCCCGGCATCTTTGTTTTCTACCTCTCAACTGTCAGTTTAGGCTGCTCGCCGGCACCTCGTCACCTCTTCAAGATGGCGGCCAAATTGCTTGTGTAATAGCAGCCAATGTTGCGTCTACTTATAAGATGTCTATGGTTATAACGTCATTGCAAACACGACAATCTGTTGCGTCCACTGTAGTTGACTACTTTATTCATACTTTTTGTCAAGTGATTTTTTTTTAAGCAGGGTTACATGAGGTACCTACACATAACGTTACGTTGGTGAATGTATCACACACAGCTACGCAACGTTAGACGGCGGTCAGCAGCACCACGTATTTTAGCCACCTACAAAAAGACAGACATAGTCAAATAAAGGTCAGTTAAAATGTATACTATATTAAGAATATGTGTACATATTGCATAGGGCCCTGACATCTAAAAAGTACGACTATGTTCATTGTTATGTTAATGTGTTTATGTTTTTCATGTGTATGCACTAGGGGTGTAACGGTACACAAAAATTTCGGTTCGGTACGTACCTCGGTTTAGAGGTCACGGTTCGGTTCATTTTCGGTACAGTAAGAAAACAACAACATTTACATTTTTGGGGTATTTATTTAAAAAATTTGCTAAATCTTCCACCAAAAATATTTTTCTTAGTGGAATATTTGATGTGAAGTAATCGGAAACTTGGATAGGTCAATAATTCATAATATTGATTTTGATTCAGTATTATGTTTTGAGCAAAAGAAAAAAGAAAAAAAAACAGCTTTGTTTTATTAGTCAACGTTGCAACTTTTTCTAAATTACATTTAGCCTTTAAGCTTTTGTATTTCACTTTTATTTTTTTGTTTGTTTATTTTAATAGTATTTATATATTGTGTTGTGGGCCTTTAAAACATTAGCTGTGGGCCGCAAATGGGCACACTTTTGACACCCCTGCTATAGATAATAAAAAATATAATCCAAAATCAATGGGTAAAAAGCAGAGCCTGGCGACGCATGCGCATTTATCATAACTCTCTCGCTCTCTCTCTCTTCCCCTACCTCATGAATGTTGCCTGCGCACACATTTTTTTTTTTTAACCCCTTCTTAACCCTGAACGTACTTTGAAAACACACGCAACCCTAACTTAAAATGCCGGACATTTGAGGCATTTAAGAAACTCCACCTGGACAGCGCCGCAAAAGCGGACATGTCCGGTGAAAAGAGGGGGTATGGTCAGTCTATCATAGCCCGCGGTCGCTGCTAGCATGCCTTGTGTTGTTTTTTTTGATTGATTGAAACTTTTATTAGTAGATTGCACAGTACAGTACATATTCCGTATAATTGACCTCTAAATGGTAACACCCGAATAAGATTTTCAACTTGTTTATAAATCGGGGTCCACGTTATTCAATTCATGGTGCCTCAGAGTGCATTGTTTACACAACGTGCGGTGCGCTACTTAATATGTCCGTGTGGAACTCGTTTGGTACACCTCCGAACCGAACCGAAGCCCCCGTACCAAAACGGTTCAATACAAATGCACGTACCGTTACACCCGTAGTACACACACATAAACACACATACAGTATGAGATGAGATCAATGAGATAAGGTAAGAACAGGATGGAAACTGCTGTGGAAGTAGTTACAATGCAAAATGCCATGGAAATACAATGTTAACACGTTTGCAAATAAGTACAGTTGCACTTGTTTTTTTTAAATGTGTTTATTCGGTAAAGTAATGAGTTAAATGTTTAAAATGAAAGGTAAATAGTGCTATTATGAAGTACAATGTCAGCACAATTTTTTTCCTGCAGTTTCAAATACACTTGTTTTAATAAATGATTACAGCGTTTTAAAAGCATACACAATCTGTGTAAATATATTAGTCTGGGGTTAAAAGGACTTGAAATGACTCGAAACTCAAAATGCAGGACTTGGGACTTGACTTGAGACTTTCTAGTCTCTACTTTGGACTTGACTCGGGACTTGCCTGTCTTGATTCGAGACTTGACTCGAGACTTGAGGGCAAAGACTTGAGACTTACTTATGACTTGCAAAACAATGACTTGGTCCCACCTCTGGTTAATTCCTATACGACATATTTCTGCTCAAACTCATAATGGATCTGTCTCAATACATCACATGATGTACATAAATTAAAAAAAAAACCTCTCGCTATCAAAATGTAAAAATAGAACTAAAGGCTGACAAGTGTATGTTATTAAAGAATAAAAAAAACCTAATAATTGTCTATAAAATATGGATAACGTTTATCTATAGTCTCTTTATTAGACATTACAAATGACATGATGGTATTATGTTCAAACACCAACACTGCTTTACTTAACAAATCAGTAATCATGATTTGAATATTGATAACAATAATCTTAATTATTACTCTGGCCATAATTGGCAGCCCTAGACCTCATACATGAACACTAAGGGGGAAAAAAAAAAAATATATATATATATATATATATATGTGTGTATATATATATATATATATATATATATATATATATATATATATATATGTGTGTGTATATATATATATATATATATATATATATATATATATATATATATATATATTCAATATTGATTCTTGGGGTCGCGATTCGATTAAAAATCGATTTTTTTCAATTCAACGCGATTCTCGATTCAAAAACGATATTTTTCCGATTCAAAAGGATTCTGTATTAATTCAATACATAGGATTTCAGCAGGATCTACCCCAGTCTGCTGACATGCTAGCAGAGAAAAAAAGATTTTATAATTGTAAAGGACAATGTTTTATCAACTGATTGCAACAATGTAAATTAGTTTTAACTATTAAATGAACCAAAAATATGACTTATTTTATCTTTGTGAAAACATTGTACACAGTGTGTTGTCAAGCTGATGAGATGCGATGCAAGTGTAAGCCACTGTGACACTACTGTTCTTTTATTTTTATAAATGTCTAATGATAATGTCAGAGGGATTTTTAATCACTGCTATGCTGAAATTATAACTAATATTGATACTGTTGTTGATAATATTCATTTTTGTTTCACTACTTTTGGTTTGTTCTGTGTCGTGTTTCTGTCTCCTCTCAATTGCTCTGTTTATTGCAGTTCTGAGTGTTGCTGGGTCAGGTTTGGTTTTGGAATTGGATTGCATTGTTATGATATTGCTGCGTATTGTTTTGTTGGATTGATTAAAAAATACATACAAAAAATCGATTTCTTTAAAAATGAGAATCGATTCTGAATCGCACAACGTGAAAATCGCGATTTGTATTCGAATCGATTTTTTCCCACACCCCTAGTATATATATATATATATATATATATATATATATATATATATATACATATATATATATATACATATATATATATATATATATACATATATATATATATATATATATATATATATATATATATATATATATATAAATATGTATATATATATATATATATATATATTCTGCCTTGAAAGAAAATAATGTTTGCCTTCGTGCTCTTCTAACTTGCCTTGGTGCCCTAAAATATGAGATAGTTTTTTTTTAAACAGTAATAAATTGTTGCGGTTTTTACCGTGGTTTATCATTAATGTCCTTAATTGTTACATCCCTACAGCACATACTGTAAATCAGATTTATTTTTCTCTACCTTCTTACGTGGCATTCATCTTCCGCTGTAGCGTGAGTTCTTATCTGTGTTTTTGCTATCAAAGCGCTAAAAACTGTAGTGGGTTTGCATAATTCACCCAAGGAACATTAGTTATTTGAGAGTTCCGGTCGGACATTTTTCACAGGACACATTGTTATTGATGCTGCTCCTATATTGATTGAAGTAAAGTCTGAATGTCATTAAAACAGTTAGATCCATCTTTTGACACTTCTTCCACTTCTGTCCTTGCACGCTACACCGCTACAACAAAGATGACGGGGAGAACACGCTGTAGAAGGTGAGCCACATAAATAAGACCGCCCACAAAACGGCGCATCCTGAAAAGACGCTCAAAAAGCTATTTGAAGATGGTCTGTAAAACATAATCTATGCAACATTTTGACCAAAGAACCACCATCACATATGTACACCACAAGGGAGTGTTTTACATTTAGAAAAAAATCATAATATGACCCCTTTAATGTCCCTTATAATCGGATGCGCCTTTTGTATGAAAAAAGACCTGAATAGACCCGCTCATTGGCAGTGCTCCTTTTGACCCTATGTTCGTAAAAATACGGTAAATACCTATTTGTTGAAAAAACAAAACACTTTAAGGTATTGTGTCTACAATTGAAATGCTTTTCAAGCACAAAAGTGTCATATTGTTTTGAAAAAAAGGACTACAGTGAAGTTAAATCAAAATACTTGGGACAGCTTGCACCAGGGAGCAGGAACAGAAGGATAATCTGCAAACACCACTTTAGTGTTGTCTGAAGAATCATCAGCACGCAGTGTTTCAGCAGGCTGGAGGTTGGTTAACACAGCCAATGTGAGCACTAGCTAATAAAACACACGCGAGCGGAGACAGAGCTGAAGGCCCAGCTCAGTAACAGCCCACAGTGCCCGCTTCACACTGAGCGGCCAGCTGTACAGCAAATGTGCCTTTCCCTTTCCACCCCTCTGGTGCAGCCACCCTCCGCCTGGCCTGACCGGGCCACAAGCCCCCCCCCACCACCACCACCACCACCCTCCATCCTCCATGAGGCAAGAAAGCTCCTCTCTGATTGGCTTTGAGCTCATTGCTGTCACCGACCCAACAACGGAAGTAGAGTGACCCACCCGCCCCTGAAAAAATGTCTGCAGGTTTGTTTTGTTGTCCTTCAGGGACGCTCGGTACAGACAAGAGAAATTCATAGAAAAACCCTTTTTCACCTTTTAAGACGGTGGCACTGGAAGAGAAAAAAAAATTTGGGACGTTGGAAACAGTACGATCAACGGAGCACAAGTGCCCCCCGCTGTGAGTCTTCAAATGTCATAGTTTGCAGCGGGGTCAAAGTGAAGCGATGGGGCTTCATGACGGCATGCTGGTTAAACCTGAACAGGCTTTTGTGCTATTGAGAGACCTCCAAATGTCCTATTAAACACCACAACAAACACACAAAAGCCTCTTTTAAAAAGCGTACAATGGTCTTGGGAACAAAAATGGACCGAAAATCCCCATCATGACTTATAACACAAGCAAGGGTGGCCAAAGTCTTGTTTTTTTTGTTGTTTTTTTTAAATAGAATAATCAAATAATAAACACAATCCATGCAAAATATTTGCATGGATTGTTATCTTGTATAATAGGTGATAAAGCAAATACTGTAGTTATGATTTGTATTGGTTTGATACCTTGTTTAATTGTTTTTGTTTATACAATAACGTTAAAGTTAAAGTACCACTGATAGTTACATACACACTCGATGTGGTGAAATTACCCTTTGCATTTGACCCATCCCCTTGTTCCACCCCCTGGGAGGTGAGGGGAGCAGTGAGCAGCAGCGGTGCCCGCGCTCCGGATTCATTTTGGTGATTTAACCCCAAATTCCAACCCTTGATGCTGAGTGCCAACCAGGGAGGTAGTGGGTCTCATTTTTATAGTCTTAGGTATGACTCGGCCAGGGTTTGAATTCACGACCTACCGATCTCAGGATACTCTAACCACAAGGCCACTGGGCATAATAAAAATAATTTCTTATTACTCTTTATTCTTTTTTTTTTTCAGTGTGACCTCCAAGCTTATTTTTTTAATGATGATTACCGTATTTTTCGGAGTATAAATCGCTCCGCAGTATAAGTCGCACCTGCCTAAAATGCATAATAAAGAAGGAAAAAAAACATATATAAGTCGCACTGGAGTATAAATCACATTTTTGGGGGAAATTTATCTGATAAAACCCAACACTAAGAAAAGACATCTGAAAGGCAATTTAAAATAAATAAAGAGTACTAAACATTAGGCTGCTTAAGTGTACATTATATGACACATAAATAACCAACTGAGAAGGAGCCTGGTATGTTAACGTAACATATTATGGTAAGAGTCATTCAAATAACTATAACATATAGAACATGCTATACGTTTACCAAACAATCTGTCACTCCTAATCGCTAAATCCCATGAAATCTTATCCGTCTAGTCTCTTACGTGAATGAGCTAAATAATATTATTTGATATTTTACGGTACAGTGTTAATAATTTCACACATAAGTCGCTTCTGAGTATAAGTCGCACCCCTGGCCAAACTATGAAAACAACTGCGACTTATAGTTCGAAAATTACGGTATAAATTTTGGGGCTTACCCTTAGAGCAGAGCTTGGCAAATATTTTTGACTCAGGGGACCACACAGAGAAAAAATGTGTCTGGGGGGCCAAAGTGTATGTGTCGGTATAAATTATAGGTACATTTTTAGCGGTACAGTATGTGTGTTTGGGTCCCTTTTTTTTCAGAACCACTAATACCAAAAGTCACAATGTCCGATACAGTTCTAAAAACGTTACGACGGACCACCTCAAAAAACGGAATGGAATTTCACAGTTTTTTACTGAATGGGACACCCAAAATATACATGAAAATAAAGAAAGTGTGATTTACAATATTAACTATGAACAATAAAACACTGAATATTAACAACATATGAACGTCGGTCGTCTTTTACTTCTCAGACCTGCTCTTTGATATTTGTGTATCTTTTACAATCAAGCAAAACACAACAACAAAAAACCCCAGCAAAATATGAACACAAAGTGTAATAAACACCTACAATATGATAATATACTATCACTTAAAAATCTGCATTGGCATCTGTTTCTCACTCATGTGTTTGGGGCTGGCTGCTCTGAAAACAAACCCCGCCCACTCTTGTTTGTTCCTGGTCTGAGCTGATGTGACGTAGATTACCGTAATAACTCCTATAACACTGAAAAGTGCAGATTTCGACCATTGAAATACTTTGTATAGTTCAAGACTTCCTGTCATTTAAAAACAGCACTGCACATCATAATGCCAGAGACAGTTTTAATGGCTAAGTGTTTTGCATACCTACCATTGTCCTCTGAGTATTTTCAGTTGATCAAGCCTCATCTAACATTCCACACAACAAAATACAAGTAGGCTATGTATGATTCATGCTGATATCAGCATCAGATCAATACACGAGGTTCCAATATCAGAAGTAAAAAAGTTGTATCGGGACGTGCCTAGCGCTAATCGGAATCAGAATCAGTTCTATTGGCCATGCATGTTCAACACACAAGGAATTACACTTGCTAGACTGTATCCAATGTGAAATATAAATTAATATAAAAGATTATAGAGCGCCTGCAGCAGCTGAAAGCTGTGTAAATGTGTGGGTCTCTGGAGAAAAATTGGACACCCTCGATTCTGCGAGTGTGCCAGGCCAAACTCTAAACTAAAGAGTGGCCAGCTGTCTTCTGGCCTGCTATTAAATTGCTCCTTGGATGGTGGCGATATCGTTTTTTTTTTTTTTTCCCTCTAAAGGAGTATCCCACCAGGTCCCCAAGCAGAGCGGCCAGCTGTACGGCAAATGTGCGCTGATCCATCTGGGCCCAGGCGGGCTGCGACCTCCATCTTAAGACGCTGCCGAGTACCGCCAACACTTTGCCGTGTTTTTATCCTGCTATTGTCAAGTAGCCGGTCACTTTATGAGCGGGTGTAACATCCATACATCAAAATGCAGTAGGCAGAGTTCAGGGAGGCGATTGCTTTACAAAAGTTCGGGTTTGGATGTTCCGTACACTTAGCGCTATGGTCATGTGGGGGTCACATGACTATATATAGAGTTATCAGTGTGAAGTGACACCGCGGAGGACCGGGCCACGGATGAAAACAACACCCCTATGAATCCAGCGTCTGCTCCATTACCTACGCTAATAACGCTGACAGCTGAGCGTAGATGACCCCAGCCCCCCTGTTTCCCCTCTCCCGTGCAGATGGCCATTAAAGGGAGAAAGTGTCCCTTTTTTTTTTCCACCAGAGAAGGTATTTAGAGCTTTCCCAAATTAGTATTTTTTCCCCCACGTTTTTTGGCCCGGATTACTTTTGCAGTGACTACAGGCTGGATCGGATTCAATACCAATCTACAATTTAAGGGATGGAGTCCGTTTCATTTGTGCCGCACTGATGCAGTTATGCTCTTGTCAACCATTAAACACACCTGTACAATCAAAAGCCAATGAAAGACGTGCACGGGTTGTGCGACTATACAGCATAGGTGTGAAAGTCAAGGCCCGCCAGCCAGAATTAATTATATATGGCCCCCGGGATTATATTTCATTAGTATTATAACCGGCCCGCAGGCCACAGCCGCTTGCTGCTGTTTTGCACGCACCAATACTCCATCAGTGTTGGTGCTAGGAATTTTTAAAGTGGGGTCCCAGGGACTCCATCAAGTCATAAAAATGTAAATGTTTTGGGTCCCACTTTTTTGTAAGCTCTTTGAAAACAAAGGATAAATGCATGCAATATCCTATTATATGTCATATTCTATATTGTGTTTTGAAAAAAGGTTGTCATAAACGTTACTTAATTAATTTAAAAAATAATGATACGAAAGAAAACAAATTTTTATGCATATGTAAATTCATTCATTCACCTTCTTCTTTCCTTTATGGATCTAAACTTTACCGCTGACGGTATTTCTTTCTTTATTTTAATTGTAATATTTTCAGAATGTGTTTGTTCTATTTTTGGCTAAAGTAAGACAAAGAAAACAATCTGAAGTTGTCTTTATGTTTTAGTTTTAATGCCATGATTTTAATAGTCCGGCCCGCCTGTGCAAAGATTTTCCTCCATGCGACCCCTCGGCTAAAATGAGTTTGACACCCCTGGTCTATACAGTATACTTGAGTTCTGTTCATTTATTTATTTCATTCATAAAAAAATCTAACAAAGGAAAGAAATACAAATACATCAATCAACATAACATTAAAGTAAATTATGAATGAAAATGGCACAGAAAGAAGTTTAAAAACATAAAATATCTGCCCCCTATTTTCACAAATACAATTGACTTTCAATGTTGGCAACTACAAAGCCATATTTTCATATTAGAACAATTACCGTTTTTCCGGACTATAAGGCACACATAAAATCCTTTATTTTTCTTTCTCAAACCTCGACAGTGCGCATTATAACCCGGTGCGCCTAATGTAAACAATACGTTTGGTTGAGCTTACCCACCTAGAAACTATTTTATTTGGTACATAGTGTAAGGATAAGTGTGACCAGTAGATGACAGTCACACATAAGATATATGTGTAGACTGCAATATGACTCAAGTACACAACAACAAAATTGTATATGTTCCATTGAAAATATAGAACATTACACACAGGGCTGAAAAATCTATCAAAATATTTTAGAAAGACTTTGGTCAGCTATGAAGCCGCACCGCTTGAAAAAGTTGTCTATTTACCCTGACTAACAGCCCTATACCAATAAGTCAATATAGGCAAAATTGCTGCAGTATTAAATACAATATATATACACTCCACCGTTTCCACTTTTCTGCAGCTGCAATCAGTCTCATCTAGAATAAAAGCGTTACTTTACCCAGACCAACAGCTCTAAGCCAATATGTAAATATAGGCACAACGGCTGCAGTTTTATATACAGTATATATACTCCACAGTTTCCACTTTGCTGCAGTTGCCCTCAGTCTCCTCTTTAATAAAATTGTCTCTTTACCCTGACCGACAGCCCTATGCCAATAAATAAATATAAGCACAATTGCTGCAGCATTATATACAGTATATATACGCCACAGTTTCCACTTTGCTGCAGCTGCCCTTAGTCTCCTCTTGAATAAAATTGTCACTTAACCCTGACCAACAGGCATATGAATCGAAGTAAATGCAAGCCCAACTGCTGCAGTATGTTACACAATATACACTGTATACGCCACAGTGTCAACTTTGCTGCAGCTGCCCTCAGTCGCCTCTTGAATACAATTTGTTTTTTACCCTGACCAATAGCCCTGAGCCAGGAAGTATTTTAAAAAGTGTATACTCTGAGATGGCTTGGTTTTCGCTTTGCTATTTTTCGGCAAATCAGATGACACAGCGCAGCGGTACACCAAATACTATTCTTAAATCTTTGATAGTGTCCATCCAAACCGAGTCTTATTTTGATAGAATTTCTGACACAAACCCTTTATCGGATCTCTTATAGCCGATCGGTGTACTTTCTTTTTAATTTGAAATATCTGTCACTTGAGGACAAAGTGTCATCACAAGTTCAGTTTTCTCCACATGTGACAAATCGCCAAGCTAACGCATCCGGCACACACCCTTTTGAGATGTCTGATGGAATGCGCGGCGCCGCCGAATACAAAGCGGCGGCATATCCAAGGAATAAGACATCAGACAATAACCCAATCACCTATCCTCCTGTTATCGTAAGCTGCTCGAACTCCACTATTATCGGCGAGCTGTGTGCTCGCGCGACTGAAAGACATAAAATAACCAGTAGGGGGGTTTGTTTTCTACCCTCCCAGCGTGCGCCGTGCCTGCTTTTGCAAAAGAAAGGACTAATGCTGGCATGGTACTGTATTAGGCACCCCCAGTGGACTAGTGGGTGAGCAGATTGCAAAGATGAATACAAAACACACACCTACACTCTGGGCTCGTCTCTCCTCTTTTGCAAATACACCGCAGCATCAAAATCACAAATCACATGCTTCTGATTGTTTATGCACAAACAGTGGGCACCTGATAGAATTGCTTAGCGGTCCTGATAGAATTGCCCACCCTGTTTAAATTCACCTGCGCCAAGAAGTGTGTCCCAAACAGAGAGGCGGTTTGGTTCCAGATCAATGAGTCTCTCTCCCACTGAAGACAACAGATAATGCAGTGTAATGAAAGAGCCGCCAAACGAGCTGAATAAATGAATGAATAAAGGAACGTGAGACCAGAATTCTGATGCCTACTTACTGCAGGCCAGGGGGAAAAAAAAAAAAAAATGTTTTCCAATTGTCTTGTCTTCACAAATGATTCTGCCTGCATACAGATGACAAACAAAGGCAGCCAAATTCTGTTTTTTTGAGGCAAATGTGGATATTACACTGACAGAGAATCTGCAATTTAGAATTTTTTTCCAGCTGCATCATGGGACACCACACACCAATCGTTAAGTGACGTGACCACGTGAAAAAGTGAGGATGCACCGTAAACAAACCAAAAGTAGAGATTCTGATTTAAATCCCAGTTCCAATAAATGCCAGTGAAATATCTCAGCAATCTCCACAAGCGTGCAATACAACATATTCCATCAATCACATGCATGGGGAAATTAAGATGATGTTTATGGATGCACAACAACACTGTGGGGATGCAGTTAAAATATTAAAGTAATTCCACCTAGTTGGTGATGTGATCCAGATACTTGTGGGCCTAAATGAGACAGGGTCAACAAATCTTTATTACATGTTTGATACCAACTGATCCATCTTTTTTTTTTTAATAATAATTTGAGCTTTTTTAAATTGATGGTATTAATCATCAATTTTGCTCCCTATTGCATAAAAAACTCCCATTAGATGTTTTCTACCATCAAGGTACGTTACGCCAATGAAGCACACGCATAAATAAGAGTCATGTCCTACCCAGCATGTGGTTGGCCACGTGAACTTGGATGTCCCATTCACTGTAGAAGACCATCTGACATTTGATGCACTGGTAGGTCTTCTTCTGTGAAAAAAGCAACACAAATATATCACTCTGTTTCGAAACATACAAAAGGGCTCATTTCTATACATTTTACCTCTTCAGTTTGGGATGGACTTGATCTAGGCATGGGGGACATCTGCGGGGTCTTGAGTTGTCCGCTGTTACTGTCCCCTCCTTGGTCGCGGTGCACCGTTTGGACATGGTTGTGCAACTCGGCTTCCGACTCAAATTTCACGTTGCAGCTCGAGCATCGTGTCTTGGCGGCCGACGTTGAAGACGTCGACGAGGCGGACGAGGAGGAAGAGATGACTTTGCCTTTCCCCTCTGCAGGGCTGAGACGTTCTCCTTGGATCCACTGAGCATTGTTTGGCGCCGGAGTGTTGGCACCGCCGTGCTGCTGTCTCCCTCCGTTCATGGTTGGGCTGGAGCTCTTGGAACCGGCGTTGACCACACAAGAAGCACAAAGTCCATATGGCAGGCCGTTGATGTCCAACTTCACCAGGTCCTGCTTGGAGCGGAAATCTTTCAAGCAGGAAGCACACTTGAAATGTTTTTGGGCATGGAGCTGTTGCTGGTTGTGACAGATGGTGTTGCTGCGGCCAACGGGTTGGTTGGAGGTCATGGTGCCAGTTTTTTGCATGTGGAAGGTACCATGGATCTTGAGCTCCAACGTGGACGTGACTGTCTGCATGCACACCACACACCGGAAGCCTGTTAGGGAGTTCCTCAGATCAGGGTGCATCTGACAGTGCTCCAAAAAGTCCTCTTCACTGTGTAGAGGCATTTTACAGATACGGCAGCTGCCCGTATCCAGACTTTTGCTGTGGGTAACTTTGTGTTCGGTCAGGGTGAGCAAAGACGGGAAACGCTCCCCGCAGATGGGACACATGTAGTGCTTGACGGGCCCGAGGTGGGTCTGCATATGCTCCCTCAGACCGGCCTCAGAGAAGAAAGTGCGAGAGCATACATTGCACTTGTGGTTTCCTTTAATCATTTCGGCTTTCCTTTTCATCAATGCACTCTCACCGGGGCGGATGTTGTGGTCCCTCAGTTGGTGGTTCGTGAGCAGAGACTCCATAGTGTAAGAGGCTCCACAGATGTCACATCCATACATGGGATCTGCAGTGTCCACTTCCTCTTCACTTCCGTCATGGCTGTTCTGGGACTCCACTACAGACCCACCTGTGGCCCCTGTGCCATGGCTGTTTGTAAGGAGACCATGCAACTCTGCCTCATCTTTCGGCTGACCATCCGCACCACTCACGGCCGACCCATTGGCGCCGCAGTTCTGTGCCTTTCCTTCAAACACGCAGTGTTTCTCTCTCAGATGTTTCTCCAAAAGCACAATAGCGTGGAAGGCCTTGCTGCAGAAGCGGCAGTTGTACTTCTTGCTGTGGGTGGTGATGTGGCACTGCAGCTCCACCTCCGTCCCAAAAGACTCCCCGCAAAATATGCAACGATGGGACCGACCCTGGTTCTCCAGGTGGCTGTGTTTGACGTGCAACTGCAAGTCCGTGTCATGCCTAAAGTCCCAATTGCAGGAGGTGCATCGGTAAACTTTCTTCTCATTACTGTGCTTCACAGCCAAGTGGAGCTGGGTAGACACCTTTGAGTCAAACACCTCCTGACAGAGAGTACAACGAAAGAACACAAAGGTGTGCATGTCCAGCAAGTGCTTTTGCAGGTCATCCACAGAAGTGAACTGCTTGTCACAGCTCTCACATATATAATACGTGGAGGTGATGGTGAAGTGAATGGTGACGTGCTTCAGCAGGGACTCCTGATTTGGGAACTCTTTGTTGCACTGCGGGCAGGTGAGTTGTGGCTGCAAGCCGTCCAGGTGAGTCTTCAGGTGTGTCTGGAAAAGATCTAAGCTGGTGTACTTGGCCCCGCACTGGTTACATATGAACTCACCGGAGGAGCGTAATGCTGAGCTGCCTTGCTTTAGCATGGACGTTTGTTCCACTGATATCGGAGACGAGGGGCTGAGAGCGTGCAACGTCTTCTTTCCATTATTGATGTAGTTAAGTGCCAGCGGAATGTTTTTGTGATTCTCCTTGATGTGCTTGTTAAGCTTTAGAACACTGTTGAATATGGGCGAATTAGTGCAGTAAGAGCAGGAGTATACCTCTACAATAGGCTCCTTAGGAGTGACAGCCAGGGGGGAGTCGAAACGCAGGCTACCACCGTCACAGTGTGTCTGACGAACATGCTCTTCCAGAGTCGCCTCTGTCAAGAAGCCCATGTAGCACTGCGGGCAAAAGAAGGCGTTGCTCTCCTTGGCGACTGGGCTTGGGAAGCCGTGGGAACAGCGGATGTGCTCCTGTAGGGCGTTGAGATCACTCAGGATCTCTGGGCAAAAGTTGCATTGAAGAAGGGCGTCGGGCAAGCTCGCTAACAGGGCCGCGTGGCCTTCAGCGTTGTGGACCTGCTTTAGATGTTCATTTAGATTTAACAACGAGGGCAGGACCTCCAGGCAAAACTGGCACGTGTGAGCCTGCTCCGGCTTGTCCAGATGCATGGTCCGTAGGTGGATTTGAAGCACAGCCAAACTGGAGAACACTTGCTTATTACAGTAAATGCAACTGTAGGAAACTTTAGGTTGTTTGGCAGAGCGCCCTCCAATGTCGGCTGTGTTCTGGGCAGCCCTCTTCCTTCTGCCCCTCGTCTTGGGGACAGGCGGCGCAGTTTCCACCATTGTGGAGCTGTCGACGGACAGGTTAGAGTCAGGAGTGGTGCTGGAGACTGAGGTATAGCCCACAGTCAGTAAAGAAGGGCTGTTGCTATGGTTACTGGACTCCGGGAGCTGGTGAATGTCCATGTGAGCATAGAGGTCTTCGACAGACAAAAAGTGCTCGGAGCAGATCGCACACGGGTGGTTCTTGCGGTCCCGGCTATGGGCTTGGTCAATGTGGGTTAGCAGAGCTCCGTCGTCGCTGAAAGGCTCATGGCAGTAGATGCACTGAAGTGTGGCACCTAGGCCCCCATCCTCTAATGGGGAGCACTCAGGGTGGCACTCAGCAATGTGCCTCTGGAGGTCCTCTGGGACATCGAAGCCTTCCTCACAGCGGCTACATTTGCGGGTCTCTTTCAGCTTCCAATCGTCAGCTCTACAGAGGCCCGGGCCGCCACCGTCTTTGCCCCTTTCGTGCACTTGCATGTGCCCGTGCAGCGAGCTGGACGAAAGGAAGCCTCGGCGGCACACGGGGCACTTGTGGGGTTTGTTGGAGGCGTGGGTTTTCATGTGGATTTTAAGGTGATCGCTGCGGGAGAAGGCCGAGTCACATTCGCCGCAATGGTACTTCTTGTCGCCCGTGTGTAGCTTGACGTGTCGGTCGCGACTGCGCTTGTGCTTGAACAGACGGCTGCAAAAGGTGCAGCTGAACGGGAGTTTGTCGCTGTGGCTCTGCTCGTGACGTTTGAGAAAGCTCAGGCGACTGAAGGACTTGTCACAGAACTGGCATGGGTACGGCAGGCCAGGGCCTCCTTCGTCCTCGCCGAAATCATAATCCTCACAGTGTCCCGGGGACGTTTGATCCTTGCTAGACGGAGATGATGCTGGCCAAGAACACGATGGGTCATCTTCGATGTCTCCACCATCTAGAGAGAAAATAGAGGGTAAAAAAGAGGGTGAAAAGGTTATCAGGGGTCTGTCTGATGACGTAGAAGAGGAAAAAACATGACAGGTTTGCATTAGCATACCAGCTAAGAGGCGTCTCACAATTATGTTGTCTCACTTGTTAATTATGAGGTAGTGGCATGCGATCTTGGAATGCTGTTAACTTTAAATAACTTTAAAAATGCATCTCAGCATGGGTTATCTTAAAAGTTACATTAAAACACACAATCTAAAGTAAAATTAGAGGAGGTAATAAGGAGAAATACTCCAACTACAATTAACCTTGTATGTGGCCATGTAATGGCATAGCCCACTGTGAGTCATAACACAATCTCTCTGACATTTAAAGCCAAAGCAAGACAATGGGTGTACTTGAGGATGTAAGCCTAGCATGAGGTAAATTAGAACATTTCTATTATTTCTGAACAGCTTTCTTTTTTGGGGGGTGGTGGAGCACGGGGGAGTTTGGGGCCCCTTAGAATGACTTTACAGTGAGACAAAACACACATAGGGACAAAAAATATTCATGGTTTGTGTGTGTGTGTGTGTGTGTGTGTGTGATTAAACGCTCAATTTTGACGGCAGGCAATCCGCCTTTAGGAAGCCTCCGCCGCAAGACAGATGATTTTCATGAAATGTTCGGCTTTCAGAACATCAGTCAGTATATACAGTACGCGATTAGAGAATGAGCGTTATTATCATATTTATCAGTGTGTTAAGCTGGGAGGCAAGTCATATAGCTTGAAAGATTTTGCAACGTGTGGCTGCAAAAAAAACTAAGTAAATGACGTGACAAGATGTCAATAACTTGCCAAACCTTATTTTGTGCTTTGACACAATCAACAAATGATAACATGGGCTTTCTGATGACACCATTCAATATTTAGATACATCATAAAAAGTGTTTGCACAAAGACCATAAAAAATACTGGTACCGTAGTTTTCCGACTATCAGGCGCACTTAAAATCCTTTAATTTTCTCAAAAAGTGACAGTGCATCTTATAATCCGGTGCGCCTAATGTACCGAATAATTCTGGTTGTGCTTAGAGATAAATGCTGAAATAGCATTGCTTCGAACGCTGCCATTGCGACACATTAATAGCCATATTTAAATAAAGACCGTACTATTTTGGTTTAGATTTTAGCCGAACCTATTCTGCAAAATGTAGTGTATAAAGAATATTTGTTTTTTGTAGTTTTTGCCAATTGATTGTGTTTTGTTCACTTTTTTCAATTAATGCCCTACGGCACGGATGTCGCCCTGCGATGAGGTGGCGACTTGTCCAGGGTGTACGACGCCTTCCACCCGATTGTAGCTGAGATAGGCACCAGCGCCCCCCACCACCCCAAAGAGAATAAGCGGTAGGAAATGGATGGATGGATGGGTTTTTTACAGCATATAAAGAAATTGAATAAATGGAATGGAATGGAGAAACAATACCACTGTTTTTAGCAGTAACATTCAAGCAACAGAGCTAGCTGCCAGTTGTTGTTTTGTTAACCGTAACATTTTGTTGTTTTAAGGTTTTTTTTGGTTGTATTTTTAATGTTTTAGTGTCTTACTGTATATGGGAAAAACAGTAGCAAAGTTGATTTTACTGCAAAAAACTTAGTCGGCGGAATTTAACCCTTAAAATGTATTGTCAATTTTACAGTCTACAATTTGATTGATCATTTGTTTTGAAATCATAAGTCAAGCAGATACTTAAGTACAGTATTATGTTTATTTTAACAAAAACATTTTTTGGAATGCATAATATATTATTTGGATTTTGATAATATTGAATTTTAAAAGATATGCCTTTGCATGCACTACATGATGTTTAATGTCAAAAAGAAAAGAACAAATATAATTACAAAGGAAAGATGAAGCATTTTATTAACGCATATTCTTTCCAGGCTTTCAGGAGCCACATAAAATAATGTAGCGGGCCTTGAGTTTGACACCTGTGCCCTACGGCAAGGTTTCTATACCTTTTCATGCGAGGGGCACATTCAGTAAAATGGAAGGATGCGGGGGCCACCTTGATATAGATTGTACATTAAAATATGTACGTCAAAATATGTTAAGCTAGCTGAACAAAACATTCGCTAGTGTTGCGATACTACACTATTACCGGTATTACGTACAACCCTACTACAGACTAATAAAGAGATGGCTAAAATAATTGATAGCTGCAGCCCTATAATGTAAGACATAGGGAAAGGTAGATTACTGCAGTAATACGTAGTACTACACATGTTTTAGCGGTATTGCCGTGTAGTGAGCACATTGGCAATGAAGCTGTTTTTCATTTAGGGGTTAGAGCGCCACCTGTTGCTATAGCGTGCAAGTCGCCCTGAAAATGTCTGCTTTCCATGTGGACAGAGGAGTGGAAAATGACTTCTTCCAAATCCCTGTGTACATAGAATAATTCATTTCAAGGGCAAACAGGTGCGGAGAATCGCTGGGGGAACCGCAGTCCAGCAACAATACTGCTCCCATATGTGTTGCAAATATTTGACCGTCTCCTGATACACAAATGTGCTGACATTCCAGGCTGCATTGTACAGTCACACCACTGGAAAACACACAACAACACTTCCACCAGTTCAAGAGGTGGCGGGCCACGTCTTCCTGCTGTCGAATTATAAGTGCTCGCTACTTCCTTACCTAAATAAAACACCATAATCCCAACCGCCGCCCTCCCAAAAAGATATGTCAAAAGGGCCAAAACGTAGAAATGGGAAAAACAAAAGGAAACTGCAAAGATTTATGATGGAGAGGGAGAAGAGAGGGGTTAGGGCACATATGTCAAACTCAAGGCCCGGGGGACAGATCCGTCCCGACACGTCATTTATAGTGCCCTGGAAATAATGTGCATACTTCATCTTTCTTACTAAATGTTTTCATTGTTTCCATTTTGACAGAAAATAATTACATTTCATACGGGACAAGTGGTAAAAAATGGATGGATGGATGGATGTTTTAAACTTTGATGTATAGACAAATATTCAATTGTTATTGGTGTGAATCTTTTGGCACCTCGCCATTCCATTTCGATTCTCGGGGTGAGGATTTTATTCATAATCGATAAAAAAAATGTGTTAAATTTAAAAAAATGTTTAAAAAAGTTTTAGGTGGGAAAAACTATTTCTGGTTGAATGGAAATGGCCTAAAATGTTTTTTGTTTATTTTTATTGCTATATAATAAAAAAAAAATAAAAAAAAAGTTTTAGGTTGGAAAAACTATTTCTGGTTGAATGGAGATGGCTTTAGATATTTTTTTGTTTATTTTTATTCCTATATTAATTTTTTCTAAAAAACAAACAAACAAAAAAAAAGGTTTTAGGTAGGAAAAACTATTTATGGTTGAATGGAAATGGCCTGAAAGCCCACAGCTCCCCTCACCTCCCAGGGGGTGATCAAGGGTGATGGGTCAAATGCAGAGAATAATTTCGCCACACCTAGTGTGTGTGACAATCTTTGGTACTTTAACTTTAACTTTAAAATGTTTTTTTGTTTATTTTTTTCCTATATTAATTTTTAACAAAAAACAAACAAAAAAAAAAAACAGGTTTGGGGTTGGAAAAACTATTTCTGGTTGAATGAAAATTGCTTAAAGAGTTTTTTTGTTTATCATTATTCCTATGTTATATTTTTCTAAAACAACAACAACAACAACAACAAAAAACAGGTTTTAGGTTGGAAAAACTATTTCAGGTTGAATGGAAATAGCCTAAATATTGGGGGGGTTATTTTTATTCCTATATTAAATTTTTCTAAAAAACAACAACAACAACAATAAACAAAACAAACAGGTTTTGGGTTGAAAAAACTATTACTGGTTGAATGGAAATGGCCTAAAATGTTTTGTTGTCTATTTTCGTTCCTATATTAAATTTTTCCCCCCCCCCAAAAAAAAAAGGTAATAGGTTGAATGGAAATTGCTTAAAATGTATTTTTGTTTATTCTTATTCCTATATTAAAATTCTATTTAAAAAACAACTAGTTTTAAGTTGGAAAAACTATTTCTGGTTGAACGGAAATTGCCTAAAATGTTTTTTGTTTATTTTTATTCCTAGATTATTTTTTTCAAAAAATAAACACATAAGAAAAAAACAAAAAACTATCGTTACTCAATTTGACGCAATTCTTGACTGAAACTGATTTTTGCAATGTAATATTTGGTACAATAATAACAACACCCTCACAAAACAGCTTAGAGGTTACAAAACCTTCTTTTGGTTGCTGACGTATAACACCAAGTAAGCAAAGAGATGGGCTAAAAAAATGTATTTCTTAATTTTTTATTAATTCTTTAAAAAATCAAATAAAATAGATTTTTGAAAATTTAAAAAAAAATCAGTATTCGAATGTGAGAAAATACAATTTTTAGCCTCCCTAATTATTATACACCGTATGATAGTTTGTAAAAATAACAATACATACTTAAATATCTGCTTGTCACCTTGACTTACCACTTCAAAGCAAGTTATCAATCAATTTGTACGCACACAAATCAAATAACCAAATGCATAGGCAATAATATGCTTTTCTCTTCCTACATTCATTGTTATAATCAGCCCTCTGAAGGCAGCCATGACTGCATGAAAACAAGTTGGACACCCCTGGGTTAGAGGAAAAGTTTCTCCTTCAGCTGACAAGTCCAAGTCTCTCCTCTCTCTTCCCCTCGCTGTTGTTCTCACTGCGAGATCTGCCCTTCGTCAGGATATCATGCCCTCTCCGAACACGTGCCCCCCCATCAGTGCCTATCTTCAGGAAACAGATGTAGTCCGAGGAGGCCATCCCCCTTGCCCTCCTCCCCTCCTTGCAACTGAAAGCGCTACATTGAGAACCCACCTCCACAACTCCACTGAAAACCTCCCACCGCTGGCGAGGCGCCCACTATACACATGCCTCTCAAGGAGCAAGCTTCCATATGTGTGTGTGGGGGGGTGGGGGTGGGGGGGGGGGGGGGTGAGTCAGTGCGATGCCCTCCTCCACCACCGAGTGGGCGGATCTGCCCTCTCTCCCGCAGCCTCGCAGTGCATGAAAAATGATCCCGACCGCTGCCTTACAGTCAAACATATCGGCGCTGACACAACAATATCAAACAAACAAACAAATGGGCAAGAATACAAGGTTAAATGAAATTCCAGGGTCCTAAATGAGCATGCATTCGCCTGGGGACACCATCAGGCTGTCTGTTCATTCTTTGCTTATTTGCTTGATGTCGATTATTTATTTAGCGCGGTTGCTAAGGTAATACGTGAGCATTCATCTTTGGGAGATCATTAAAGAAAAGGATCAGCTAAAAGAGGACATGAGCGAACTGTTTTGTCAGGTGGTTCTAAGATTTACAAAAGCAATACAGAGGAACCTATGAAATCAAGTCGAACACCCCTAAGGTAGTACAACGCACAATGCAACTCAAATATACATTGTTGGCCAAACAGCTCAATTTTTGTTTCATCTGACCACAGAACTTTCCTCCAGAAGGTCTGATCTTTGTCCATGTGATGTCAGATGAAACACAAATGGAGCTGTTTGGCCACAATAGCCAGCAATATGTCTGGAGGAGAAAAGGTAAGGCCCAGGAACACCAACCTACCGTCAAGCATGGTGGTGGTAATATTATGCTCTGGGCCTGTGTGGCTTCCAATGAAACTGGTGCTTTACAGAGAGTAAATGGGATAATGAAAAGGGAGGATTGCCTCCAAATTCTCCAGGACAACCTAAAATCATCAGCCCGGAGGTTGGGTCTTAGACGCAGTCGGGTGTTCCAACAGGACAATGACCCCAAACACACGTCAAAAGTGGTCAAGGAATGGCTAAATCAGGCTAGAATTAAGGTTTTAGAATGGCCTTCCCAAAGTCCTGACTTAAACATGTGGACAATGCTGAAGAAACAAGTCCATGTCAGAAAACCAACACATTTAGCTGAACTGCACCAATTTAATGAAGAGGAGTGGTCAAAAATTCAACGAGAAGCTTGCCAGAAGCTTGTGGATGGCTACCAAAAGTGCCTTATTGCAGTGAAACTTGCCAAGAGTCAAATAACCAAATATTAACACTGCTGCATGAATACTTCTGACCCAGCAGATTTGGTCACATGTTCAGTAGACCCATTATAAATTCATAAAAGAACCAAACTTCTTGAATATTTTTGTGACCAACAAGTATGTGCCACATAGACAGATCCCGAGCCCGGGATTGAACTCAGGAGTACTCAGGACTTTCAATTTGTGAGGCACATGCACTAACCCGTTCCACCATGCTGCCCTATATCTGCTTAAATTTGATTCAACCTATACTTCAAAAGACATTTAATCATTTTAAGCTCTCACAGATCAGTTTATATGACAACATTTGTGTAAGGTACATCCTCCAATCACTCTATCACAACAAATTAAGAGTTGTATAAATTATTGGAAACAGCAATGGCATTATGTTCTTTACAAGTGTATGTACATTTCTGCCCACGACTGTACATCACAGCATAATGCAATAATGTAAGTAAAAACGATATACTATATGGTATATGAAAAATATTTGAATAGATAAACAGATGTGCCAGAGTCTTAAGTACAACATAAAATTTTCAAATGTATCAGGAATGTGTTAACACTGGAGACAGCTCAAACTTATTTTACTGCAATGATTTTGTCTCGTTTTTATTCTTGTATAACATGTTGGTCCAGGTAGCAAAATGACACTGAGGCCATCGGAAACCTTGCACAAACCATCGCTCAAAATCCATGACCGAAAACCACAACACCACCATCACTGTTTAGTTTTCAAAAATATAGATTGTTCCATTCTGCTAACATTCAAAGACTAGCATCAATACGAATGGCCCATCGAATCCTAAATAGCACTGCACTGGCGCCACTAAAGCACTTTGTTCAGTTTACATCTGCTGTGACAACTAGAAAAACACAAGCCTCCACCAGGGGGCAGTGTAGCGTACCCAGATGTAAAACCTCTTTTGCACAATCAGCCTTTTCATATAAAGCGATAAAGGAATGGAACGACCTCACAACAAACTTCAAAAGTCTAACAGATTATTCTTCATTCACCGTTGAACTTAAAAAGTGTAGCAATCAAAGCTGCTCACACGGTCACTGAGGTGGGAACTATGTTTGACCCACATGTCAACTTAATGTGTATTATAACTATGCATTAGAACACGTTGTTGTAAACTGTGAGGCGTGTCTGTTAAAATAATGGTTGTTTTTACAAATGATGACAGATGTGAACAAGAGCATGTATGGTCTATGAGTTATGATGTAAAGGAGAGGTGTGGTTATAATGTATAAGTATGTGTCAATGAGAGCACATTTTATTTATTTTCTAAATTTGATTACATGCTATAGTATATTTTTTGCTATAATTTTATTGCATGTTTTGTATATCTTTAATTTAAGTAACCCGGAATTGGGATGGAAATTAGCTATTTAGCTATTATCTGGTGCAGAACATTACTGTATTTGAGCTCAATGTCTCTGTGCATTGTCCCCTCAAATAAAGACTAAACTAAACTAATAATGCAATTACTTCAAAACAGGTTACAGAGGCCACTAGTTCAGCTGCTGACCTATGCTCTAACATATTGCGTGATTTTCTGTTGCATTATTTTGTCAAAATTATTATTAATCTACCTGCAAATGCATTGTTAATATCTGGTGACTTTCTGTTGTAACACAGTTCTAACTACCCTACACCCTTTTCAATAAGCACTTATTCTTCTGTTTGGGTACTTATAGTAACTTTTAGTCAATACTACAAATTAGGGTATCAATCAAATACGTAAAATTGGTCATACCAATGTTTATATACTGTACTTAACATTTTCCAGATCATTAAATGATAACATTTTATAAACACATTTGACAAACACGGAATGGCGGTGTGACAAAGAATTTTTCAATTGTTTCCTTATTGAATTTTATACATTTTTAACAGTTAAAAGTGCAAAACAACTAAACAAAAGGAAAAACCACTATTGCCTCTTATTTCTTGAGCTTGTAAATAATGACAAAAACTACAACAACGATATGATGATAATTAAAAATACCAATCTAATCATTGTAGAATTGACCATATACTGACACTATACTTAATATCGTCACTCTCTATATGTGTATCGATCCACCCAGCTTTGGTTACATTCAAGAGCTCTAAATTAGCGGTTAGCTATGCTTTTACTGGTATCCTCTTATGGTGTGTAGTGCAATGTGTTATTGTACTCTTTGTTTTCTGGATCTCCAGTGATAATGCCACATATCAGAAACAGCGTTTATTTTCCACCATGGAGGCGAGGATTAATGATTTAGTACAGGGGGGCCCACAACGTCGATCACGAGCTACCGGTCAATCCTGGAGGGTGTGTCAGTCGATTGCCAGCCAGGCATTAAAAAAATAGACCTAAAAACTAGCGATCATCAATCTTCACCAAGACGTCACATGATTGACATTCACGGCACACAAGGGTCTTGTGAGATGACAATGGCTGCTGTGAGCTCATTATTAAGAAAAATGACCGACAGAAAGGCGAGAAACACTTTTTATTTTAACAGACTCTCGCCCCGTACCTCCCGTCAAAACTCTAACAACCGACTGCACAGTTCCTATCTTCACAATAAAAGCATTTCTTCATTCTGCATGCGCTAACAAAATAACAGTTTCAGAATGCTGGTGTGCACAAGCTATCAAGCTATGAAGTAAAGTGTATAAAAAAATATGATGGAAACTGGACAAATAAGATGCCAAAAACCAACCACTTTCATGTGGTATTGGACGGATAGGAGGACTTTTTTTCTCCTCCATGTGAAAATGTGGATGTTATCAGCACTACTGTCCGATTCAAATCAACGCAAGTCATCAGAATCAGGTCATACACTAACTTAAATTCTTGTCTTCAAGAAAGAAAGGATTCTATATGTGTTAAACAGGCTTGTATCATCAAAAATATGGTAACAATTTAGAATTCAGCAAACTTTACAGAGAAAAAGTATGCCTCTAACTTTCGAGGGTTGCACTTCGGAATTTGACCAAAATACATGATTTCTTGCTCCTAAACATGTTTTAAAATCAAGGTTGACCACTATAACGATCACACTTGTGTGTATGATTGATTACTGACATCTCTGGAGGCTGAAAAGTCCTGCTGCTCCATAGACATTGCAGCTGAGTTCTTTGTTTTAGTGTCAGGACAATGAAAACAAGAGGAATGTTTTTTTGTTTGTTTTTTCGTTCCCTCGCTGTCTCCCACACATAGACAAAAAACACAGATAGAAGTCCAATGGCCAAAAACAAGTATGTGAACAACCGTGGATGAAAGCGCAATCCTTCTCTGGAGACCTCGAAGAGGAAAAGAGAAAGACGGACATGTTTTCTTCCCCTTCTTCACCCTGACAAGAAATGCCCAGGCCTCGGCAGCAGCCTGAGTAAATAAAAGAACGGGACCTTACTTCCCAGTCTCTCGGGCCGGGGGCCTGTGCACGCCAGCGCTCTCTGTGCTGCTGCCAAAGGGGATGCTGGGGCCTGAAAAACTACACCCTGCATCTGAAGGGCTGTCTTTGTTGGTCTGCCAAGGCCTTCCTGAGGATCCTCCAGCCAACAGCCTGTCACATCCTGGGAGGAAGACCTCCATCTTAAGGCCTGTCCCTCGCCGGGAGTCTACCCCCCACCACCTCCATCTCACTCCTTTAAACATCTCCTATATGAAACAAAACAAGCCAGGTCGCAGGCCGGCGTCCTACAGGGAATGTGCTATGGTCACACAAAACAAGCTAGAAAGACACTCAGTAGTGCACAGACCTCCACCAAGTGGGACCAGTATGTGAACCAAAAAAGCATTCCTGGCAAAGAGCAGTGCAAAAATACAGCAATAACAAGTGTAAGGGCCTGATTTACAAAAAAACATGTGCAAACTAGAATGCACACGCAAAGCTGTTTTACTAAATGTGTGTAAAGAGGATAGTGTCTGTTAAGTGAGTAGAATAGGGCGTAAAATCTGTTTTACGTCTCTGTCTTCATCAATATGCAATATATATGATGAGGAGAAGATAGAATTATAATTATTTAGCACGAGCAATTTGATTTATCAACACTTATCACTGTCTTGCGAGCACTAATTTGCGTGTTATTTAGTACTTTTTAAAAGGATGCACCAACTAGAAGGCTTTCATGGCAAGTTTAATATAAACTACTTTATATTACAAATGGCAATAGCGGAGGATGAATGACCCAAAACAAGTAGATAGATAAAAAGACGAAGAGAAGCTCATTGACTACGATGTTGACACGGACTACAAAGGCGGACAGGTGCACCTTTTTCATGATTTATGCAGATTTCAAATACAGGTGAGAACAGTTGCTTTTGCATAATATTGCGGAATAAAAGATAATATGGCTTACCTTATACACACACCATTATAATAATTGTATGTTGAAACACAGTTCAATCCATTAAGCGGTGCAGCTCCGTAGCTTACCAAAGTCGTACTAAAAAATTGTTGATTGATTTTTGAACGCCGTGCGTAATGTTCTATATTTTCAATGGAACATATAAAATGTTGGAGTTTTTACTTGAGTCATATTGCTATCTTTTTGCAGTCTACACGATTCTCTTATGTTTGACTGCCATCTACTGGTCACACTTATCATCACACCAAATAAAATAGCTTTGAGGATGGTAAGCTCAGCCAAACTAATTCCTTACATTAGGCGCACCGGGTTATAAGGCACACTGTCGAGTTTTGAGAAAAATAAAGGATTTTAAGTGCGCCTTATAATCCGGAAAATATGGTAATTATAACGATATTTTTATTGTGTCAAAATCTTTTCTTGTTTTTTTAATTTTTTATGAACTAAGGAAATACGTCCCTGGACACAGGAGAACTTTAAACATGACCATTGTGTGATCCTGTAACTACTTGGAATCAAATCAATACCCAAACTTGTGGTATTATCCAAAACTAATATAAAGTATCCAAACAACATGAAGATAAGTGCTTATTACATTTCAACAGAAGTGTAGATAGAACATGTAAAACAGAAAAAGATAGCGACAACGAATGAACAAGTAGATTAATAATCACTTTTCTATCGCTTGTCCCTCATAATTTCGACAAAATAATAGGATGATAAATGACACAATATGTTACTGCATATGTCAGCAGATGAATTAGGAGCTTTTGTTTGTTGACTTATTACTCAAAGAAAAGTTGTCTAGTATGTTCACTATTTTATTTAAGGACAACATTTTTCTTTGATTGCAATAAGAAACATATGTTTAATGTAAAATACAGCCAATAATGACATTTTCTTGTGGTCGTCTTTATTTTGAAGAGTAGCGAAAAGTATCAAAATACATTTTGGTACAGGTACCAAAACATTGGTATCGAGACAACCCTATTCTGTATTATATGCATTATGGATCTGTGAGAGCTAACATATAAAATAATCCACATTTTCAGACCGATATGCACCAAACTTCAAGTGGTTCTTGCAATATGTGCCACCTATCAATTTAAGGATATATCTGTGGCTAAGTTTTTGTGTCAATTTGCCAACTTACACACAATGTTTTAACAAAAAAAAACCCCTCATGGCTCCAATACAGTTTTTTTATACTCCACACTTGCTGGATGGAGCTCTATAAAAATCTCCTCTATTTGCACAAGTAATAACCAAAAATTCTCCATTTCCTGAAGCGGACTGAAGCCGTCTTTGTGCCGCGTTCATTCTTAGTAACCTTTCCCATGCAGTGTAAACACGCCTGTTCAAATAAAATCCTGAAACAGGTAGTCTATTTTTTGTACTCAGTGCCATAGCCTCCCAAAACCCTGAGGATATGTTTTGATTTATGCCTGCTATTAATAAATGTGGGTCTTAGCAAAATACATGAGTGTATTTTAAAAGAGTGTGTCATTAATTTCCCTGATTACATAGTCGCCCTTTGGAATATAACAAATATGGCGGCCGACGCATTCATGAACAGGATTATGTTCAAGCTACTTGTGCAAATCATTCATGTGTTACTTATAGCGAGGCAAGAAGTATCTTTGTGTGCGTGCGGCTTGTCATAACAGATATGTTTGTATATTTGTTGACACAAGGGGGGATTTGGGACTCATTGAATAAACAAAAAACTGACAACTTGTCTGATGTAACACTGTGACCTCCCTTCATATTATTCTTTTTTTTATTTATTTTATTATTATTCTCGGAAAAGTAGCGAGCGTTCCCCCTCGGGACAACGACGCCTGTGTTATCTCAGCACTTTACCTTTTCTGATGCCCAAATAGCTACGTGTGTGTGAACATTGTGCTCAGCACGCTTTGTGACACCATCACTTAAGATCTTAATGGATGAGGCGGACAAATGAATATTCGTACTGTCCTTTTAAATCATTCCTGTACAAAATGAAAGCTTTACCTGCCACTCATAGCTGCCTTAGGGTAACATGATGGTGCTTAGCTGATAGCATTAGCGAAACACAGGACGTGCTATATTGTAATTGTTAATGTTACAAAATGACCTTTATCACCACCACATTTTCGATCATGTGACTAAAACAGGGGATCAATTCTGAATAATTGTGTCAAAATACCGTATTTTCCGGCCCATAGGGCGCAACTGATTATAAGGCGCACCGCTGATGAAAGTCTATTTTAAATCTTTTTTCATATATAAAGCGCATTAAAGGAGTCATGTTATTATACCGGGGTAAATTTTTTTCTGAATGTAAAACACTTCCTTATTGTCTACATAAAATGTAATGGTGGTTATTTGGTGAAAATGTTGTATAGATTATGTTTAAAAATCATCTTCAAGCCGCTTTCTGACAGTCGCTTCAGGATGCGCTGTTTAGTGGGCGGTCTTATTTACGTGGCTCACCTTCGACAATGTCTTTTCCCCGTCATCTTTGTTGTAGCGGTGTAGCGTGCAACGACGGGAGCGGAAGAAGTGTCAAAAGATGGCGCAAACTGTTTTATTGGCATTCAGACTTTACTTCAATCAATAATGGAGCAGCATCTCCTCATCCATGGCTTACTAGTTTAACAACAACACCGGAAATGTGTCCCGTGAAAAAACATCTGACCGGAACTTTCTAATAACTAAAGAAATATGTAAACCCACTGGTAGTTTTTAGCGCTTCCATAGCGCGATATAAGTTTGAACGTTGCACTATTTTATATTAGAAATAGCAACAGCAAAAGATGAATGTCCCATAATGAAAAGTTAGAGAAAAATAAGAAGCTTATCGACTGCGGGGTCTCCACAGACTACAAAGGCGGAGGCGCACACATTTTTGAGGACTTATGCAAATCCCAAATACAGATCAGCAGGTACCAGAAGGTGGGAAAAGTTGCTTTTGCACAATATTGGGAAACAAAATGCCAGATAATACAAACCCCGTTTCCCTATGAGTTTGGAAATTGTGTTAGATGTAAATATAAACGGAATACAATGAATTGCAAATCCTTTTCAACCCATATTCAGTTTAATGCACTACAAAGACAAGATATTTGATGTTCAAACTCATAAACTTTATATTTTTTTGCAAATAATTAATTTTGAATTTCATGGCTGCAACACGTGCCAAAGTAGTTGGGAAAGGGCATGTTCACCACTGTGTTACATCACCTTTTCTTTTACCAACACTCAATAAACGTTTGGGAACTGAGGAAACTAATTGTTGAAGCTTTGAAAGTGGAATTATTTCCCATTCTTGTTTTATGTAGAGCTTCAGTCGTTCAATAGTCCGGGGTCTCCCCGCTGTTGTATTTTACGCTTCATAATGCGCCACACATTTTCCATGGGAGACAGGTCTGGACTGCAGGCAGACCAGGAAAGTACCCGCACTCTTTTACTACGAAGCCACGTGGTTGTAACACATGGCTTGGCATTGTCATGCTGAAATAAACAGGGGCGTCCATGATAACGTTGTTTGGATGACAACATATGTTGCTCCAAAACCTGTATGGATCATTCAGCATTAATGGTGCCTTCACAGATGTGTAAGTTATCCATGCCTTGGGCACTAATGCACCCCCATACCATCACAGATGTTGGCTTTTGAACTTTGCATCTATAACAATCCGAATGGTTATTTTCCTCTTTGTTCTGGAGAACACCACGTCCTCTGTGTCCAAATATAATTTGAAATGTGGACTCGTGAGACCACAAAACACCTTTCCACTTTGCGCCAGTCCATCTTAGGTGAGCTCGGGCCCAGCCAAGCCGGCGGCGTTTCAGGATATTGTTGATAAATGGGTTTGGCTTTGCATAGTAGAGTTTTAACTTGCACTTACAAATGTAGCGACCAACTGTAGTTACTGACAGTGGTTTTATGAAGTGTTCCTGAGCCCATGTGGTGATATCCTTTACACACTGATGTCGGATTTTGATGCAGTACCACCTGAGGGATCAAAAGTCCGTAATATCATCGCTTACGTGCAGTGATTCTCTGAACTTTTTGATGATTTTACGGACCGTAGATGGTAAAATCCCTAAATTCCTTGCAATAGCTAGTTGAGTAATGTTGTTCTAAAACTGTTCGACAATTGCTTACAAAGTAGTGACCCTCGCCCCATCCTTGTTTGTGAATTACTTAGCATTTCATGGAAGCTGCTTTTATACCCAATCATGGCACGTAACTGTTCCCAATTAGCCTGCACACTTGTGGGATGTTCCATATAAGTGTTTGATGAGCATTCCTGAACTTTATCAATATTTATTTCCACCTTTCCCAACTTCTTTGTCACATGTTGCAGGCATCAAATTTTAAAGTTAATGATTATTTGCAAAAAAAAACATGTTTATCAGTTTGAACATCAAATATGTTGTCCCTATAGCATGTTCAACTGAATATGGGTTGAAAAGGATTTGCAAATCATTGTATTCCGTTTATATTTACATCTAACACAATTTCCCAACTCATGTGGAAACGGGGTTTGTATGTCTTACCCTATACACACACCATTATAATACTCATATGTTTAATGCACCGACAATCCATCAAGCGGTGCGGCTTCATAGCTTTCAAATGTCGTACTAAAACATTTTGATAGATGTTTGAGCGCCGTGTGTAATGTTCTATATTTTCAATGGAACAGATAAAATGTTGGTGATGTTTACTTGAGTCATAATGCAGTCTACACGTGTCTCTTATGTGTGACTGCCATCATATTGGAGTCTACATGTATCTCTTATGTATGATTGCCATCTTCTGGTCACACTTGTCATTTCACCATGTACCAAATAAAATAACTTTGAGGTAGGCAAACAAAACCAGAATTATTCCATACATTAGGTGCATCGGTTTGTAAGGCGCACTGTCGAGGATTTTAAGTTCGCCATACAAAGGGACAAGCGGTAGAAAATGGATGGATGGCTATAGTCTGTAAAATATGGTAGATTTTTTAATAGAATTTTGATTTATAACAGTTTTGAAAAGGTAAATTTAAAAAGGTATGGTTCTTTGAACCAACTAGAAGTGTAAGTTTATTTATGTAATCTACTGCTGAAGTGCACTTTTTGTGGATACAGTATTGGCACTTTAGTGACTGAACCTTCATCTAATGATTACAAATCATATTATTATTATAGTCTTTTTAGACAAGCTTTATGTATTTCAGTTAAATGTCAGATAAAGAAAATCAAAAGTAAAATATTAACCTACAAGAATTTAACCTCTGGGGACTAAACGCTGAAATTTGTTTGCCTTTTCAATAAATATTTGGCCATGATTTTTGTTTTGTTACTTTATTCCTAAAAGGGTCTTTTTCATGTTAAATAAAACAATTTTATTTTATTTTTTTAACAATACCCCAGCACTAGGTCCATATAAAAAAAAGAAGCACTTTTTTATACTTGTTTTGCGCTAAACTCTCAATCAACTTTAGTCCGAAATAAAAATACCAAATTTTCTTTTTTTTTTAACCCTTAAGAGCAGTGATGCCAAATGCCCAGATAAGGCCCGCAAACAGGTTCCATCCGGCCCACAAGATGAGTTTGCCAGGTGTAAAGTTGAGCTTCATTTTTAAATTAAAGACACTGCTGTTCTAAATGTGTCCACTGGATGTCGCAACAGCAATTCTGTCAGGCAAGCAAATAGTTTATACAGGGGCGAGCAAGTATACCAAGCACGAGGTACATGTTAAAACTGGGCTACAACTCCTCCCCCTGAACCCAATGTAAAACAAACAGAAGGTGGCGGCGGTGACTACGGAACTGAGGCGCGTGATGTTGAGTTTGTCAAAACGCACACACAAAGTGCATTCAAGCAATAACATTTTGGAGAGGAAGAATGCCAAAAAAACAACGATTCTACTTGTTGATAAAGAGTGTGGTGAAGTGCAAAATGGAGGTACAGTATTTGGGCTTCAAAACTAGCGGTAAAGGTGACACTTTAAACACGGACGCGCCACACTTCCTTTAAAACACACTTCAGATTAGTATTAATACCTTTGCTTCAAATTTAGGTGAACATTTAAATAATAAGCATTTGGATCTGCACAATGAGTTATAAAGAGTGACAGGTAATAATGTAGTCGTCACACCTGTACTGCTGTTTGGCTCCAGTGCAGATTGAGGAGCCGTTCCCTTCACGAGTTATGTTTTTGTTACCCTTAACTTTACCCACCAATGGGTCTGCTAAGCTCTGGTTTCAGGTCAGAATGATGAGGCACCCAATTTGTGACAATCTGGTTGCTTCATTATTAGTTGTGCAGGACACAACCGGACCCGTTCATCACTTTACTGCGCAGTGCACTCGCTACCTCTCTCTCTTTACTCACCCACTCACTCACTGACATCCCTCAGACAACACATTTTCCACCGCTTATTCCCTTTTGGGATCGTGGGGGCGCTGGTGCCTATCTCAGCTACAATCGGGCGGAAGGCGGGGTACACCCTGGACAAGTCGCCACCTCATTGCAGGGCCTGTTGTGCACATGTATATACAAAATATGTAGATGCATAACATGTAGATACATGCCATGTATATACATAACATGTAGATACATAAAATGTAGATACGTAGACACGCACACAGCTGCTTTGGTTGATGCTAAATATTAGCGGAGTAAAGACTGACCTAATGTCAACTAGTTCAAGTAAAATTACATAATTGCTACAATTTGTGTTTTAGCTCTAACAGATGTGTTTTACTTGTTACTTGGCTTACCTGGGTATATTTATCCACATTTTTTTAGTCCTCACTAATAATTGTAGTTTTCTTAAAGCACAGACCAGAAGTGGCAACCATAAATCATGAAGCATTTAATATCATGTCAAAAAAACTTTTTTTTATATTCTAACTTAACCCTTGATTATGGCAGACTATATGTAATATGGAAAATTGTAAATTATTCTTTGAGTGCAACAAGAAAAGCCTAATGTGTTTAATGCCCTTTAATTTATAGTTTCACCTTCCAAAATTGTTTATAAATGCAATAGGAAACATATGTTAATTGTATTTTAAGAATTTACCTTAAAAAAAAGCCAATGTTGACCCTTTATTTTGAAAAGTATCAAAAAGTATCGATATACATTTGGGGCAGGTACCGGTACCAAATTATTGGTATTGGAACAACCCTATTTAGGACTGAATTCTATTTAAGTATTTAAGCAAAAAAAAAAGTAAAAAAATCTAAATGTTAAAGCCCTTCAAAAACTCAATGACTTTTGTGTCCTGTTTTGTTTTAAACATAATTACGATTGTATGTCCAAATATCAGAGCTGGGCAAATATTTTGATTCGGCGGCCACATTGAGAGAAAAAAATGTATATGAAATATAATAATACAATATAATAATAATATAATATAATAAAATATATAAAAATGGGTACAAATGATATATACACATTTAACTGTAAAACTCTGCTGTACAGTATGTGTGTTTCGGTCCCTTTTTTCCAGGAACACTAATACAAGAGTCATAATGTCCAATGGAATTATACAAAAGTTATGACAGACCAACTCAAAAAAAGTGGAATGGAATTGTATGGGGTTTTTTTTTACTGAAAGGGACACCCCAAATGTACATGAAAATAAAGAAAGTGGGATTTATTTACAATGTTAATTATGAACATGAAATTTAAAATCCTAAGGGGAAGCATGTGGCCCGCGGGCCGTATTTTGCCCAGGTCCGTCACAGAGGGTCATAAAAAAGCTGCAAAAACAAAATAAGCCTTATTCTTATCATTATAGCATGAATCAATATATTTGAGCCTCCCTTGTTCTTATTCTCTCCTTTTTTAAACCGTGTAAACACAATATTTCTTTACACATTACTGACAAATGTCAGGTCCCTCTCCTCCTTGCAAGAGATCAATCAATGCTGCAAGAAATATGGGAGAGGGGGAGTTTCGTGTGTGTGTGTGTGTGTGTGTGTGTGTGTGTGTGTGTGTGCGTGTCTGTGTTTTGATCAAGGGCGCTTTAGACCGAGAGACAGGAAGTCAGGAGATGAAATAAGGATTTACTTCCTGGTGTTTCATCCTCTGACCTGACACCACAGATGAACGTCGAGCCACGCCGCTGCTCCCACTTTCGTGGCTCCCCCTCTCGTCCACAGGGGGGGAGGGGGGGAGCATGAGGCAAAGTGTCAACTACTTTGTCCACATTACCCATGTCCCCCAGCTCAGACAGACACACTTGGTCACTGTCCCAAAAATCACAGCGCCCCAGTGGCTCCACAGGAAAGTTAGACAAATGGAAGGCCAGAGGAGGAAAAAGTAGGGCGGCCAGTCATCATTTACTTGGCCTGTGATAGCGAGACTGCATGAAAAATGGATTACATATGGCCGACATGTGGCCCTGATATACTGATTTCATTTCCACAAGCATGGAGATAATAACATTTGCATATCACAGTGCGTTGACCTCACCGTTTTAGTTCATCCCAAAGGTTCTTCCACACCAAGCATGCCTTTGTAGACCTTGCTTTAAGCACTGGGGACACGTCCCTAAGCTGTTCCCACCACGTTGCACGCATAGAGCGGTCCAAAGAGTCTTGGTAAAATGGAATTATTAGTGGTAGAGAGAGGAAAAAAAAGGACTAAGCAAGGAAGGAAGAAGGCTGCTGTGCAGGTCTTGGCTTGACCAGTGGCCACAGCGAGCCGCATGGGGGGGTGGAAAGGAGCATGACAATCTGTCCCCCAGCAGGCCCCTCCGCCTCACTGCGCTGGCTCGAAGGGAGCACGAGGCGAGGCCTGATTGGACGGGAGAGTGGTGGTTGTGTTTTTGTGCTGGTCCCTCGACACTGTGGCAGATCGGGGCCCTCGTGTAACAAGAAACACACACGAAAACCCGGCGTACGTTTACTTGTTTCAGACATGTTTAACAGCTATTTCCAAAATGTAAAAAATATCGTGGCAAGGACACACAATTCACGACATTTTTGGCCAATGCATTTGATGCTTCATATTCCTATCTGTGTTATATTCCTATTTTCTATTACCGTATTTTTTGCACTCTAAGGCGCACTTAAAATCCTTTCATTTTATCAAAAATCGACAGTTCGCCTTATAACCCGGTGCACCTAATTTACAGACTAATTCTAGTTGTGCTTACCGACCTCGAAGCAATGTTATTTGGCACAAGGTGAAATGAAAAGTGTGACCAGTAAATGGTAGTCACACATTACAGATACGTGTAGATTGCAATATGACGTTCGTGAACAACACCAAAATTTTAAACATTCCATTGAAAATAACGAAAATAACACACGGCAGTCAAAAATCTGTCAAAAATGTTTTTAGTATGACTTTGAAACCGCACCACTTGTAGACCGTAGCCTATACTCTTCTTCTTTTTTACTATCTTCTTGTTGTGGGACATTCATCCTCGGCTGTTGCCATTTCTAATATAAAATAGCATAAAGTTCTAACTTATATCTCGCTACGGAAGCGCTAAAAACTATCAGTGTAGTGGGTTTACATAATTCACCCATGAAACTTTAATTATTAAAGCGTTCCGGTCGCATGGTGGTTTTTCACGGGACACATTTCCGGCGTTGTTGTTGCACTAGTGAGCCACGGATGATAAGATGCTGCTCCGTTGTTGATTTAAGGAAAGTCTGAATGTCATTAAAACAGTTAGTTCCATCTTTTGACACGTCTTCCACTCTCGTCCTTGCACGCTACACAGCTACAACAAAGATGACGGGGAGAAGACACTGTCAAAGGTGAGCCACGTAAATAAGTTCGCCCACAAAACGGCGCATCCTGAAGAGACGCTCAGAAAATGGCTTGAAGATGATCTGTAAAACATAATCCATGATAGATTATGACCAAAGAACCACTATCACATGTTATGTAGACCAATGGTCCCCAACCATCGATTGGTACCGGGCCGCAGAATATTTTTTTTAAAATGTTTTATTTATTTTTTTATTAAATCAACATAAAAAAACACAAGATACACCTACAATTAGTGCACCAACCCAAAAAACCTCCATTTTTCATGACAAAAACCTACCTTTTGGTACTGGTAACTTTCGATACCTTTTGATACTTCTCTAAATAAAAGGAATCCCAAAAAATGTCATTATTGGCTTTATTTTAACAAAACATCTTAGGGTACATTAAACATATGTTTCTTATTGCAATTATGTCTTTAAATAAAATAGCAAACCTACTTAACAATTTGTTTTTTAGTAGTAAGTAAGCAAACAAAGGCTCCTAATTTGTCTGCTTACGTATGCAGTAATATATCGTGTCATTTATCATTCTATTATTTTGTCAAAATTATTAGGAAAAAGCTGTAAAACTGAATTATTAATCCACTTGTTCATTTACTGTTAACATCTGGTTATTTTTTGTTTTAACATGTTCTATCTACACTTCTGTTAAAATTTAATAATCACTTTAATTCTTCTTTGAATGCTTTACATTAGTTTTGGATGATACCACACATTTGGGCATCAATCCGATACAAAATAGTTACACGATCATACATTGGTCATATTCAAGTCCCCATGTGTCCAGGGACTTATTTCCTGGCCCAAAGATGTGAAAGTGGCAAGAAATTGGACACAATTTGTTCAAAATACGAGGGTGTGGGGAAAGCTGATGAAATGGTCAGTTGTTTGTTCCGCACACTTTACAGACGAAAGCTATGCTACTACAGAGATGGCAAGATTGTGTGGATATCCTGCGACACTCAAAGCAGATGCATTTCCAATGATAAAGTCAAAGAAATCTGCCGCCAGACCCCCATTGAATGTGCCGGAGTGTCTGCACATTTTACCGGCGGTGCTAGGGCAGACATGGCACAGACATGTGTGGATAACCTGCAGATGCATTTCCAATGATAAAGTCAACTAAATCACAAAGGTGAGTTTTGTTGATGTTGTTGACTAATGTGCTAATCAGACATATTTGGTCGCGGCATGACTGCCAGCTCATCGATGCTAACATGCTATTTAGGCTAGCTGTATGTACATTTGAAACTATATTTACATCCAGCGTTTCCCTCCACCCACATTTAATGCCAAACAAACACTTACCAATTGATGGATTTATTTTGATCCAGTGTCACAAGATGCTAAACTTCCCATCATTGGTCTGCACATTTTACCGGCGATGCTAAGGCAAACATGGCCGAATAGCGTCAATAGCTATTCGCTCGATAGCTTCAGTTTCTTCTTCAATTTTCGTTTTCGCTGTCTACCTCCATACTCCAACCATCCGTTTCAATACATGCGTAATCTGTTGAATCGCTTAAGCCGCTGAAATCCGAGTCTGAATCCGAGGTAATGTCGCTATATCTTGCTGTGCTATCCGTATTGGCATCACTGGATGATGTCACAGGAAAATGGACGATGACTTCACAGATAGCGAAAATCAGGCACTTTAAATCTTTTTTTAGAGAGAAGAAAAAATAATAATAAAATAAGCCACTGGGAACTGATTTTTATTGGTTTTAACCCTTCTGAAATTGTGATAATGTTCCCCTTTAAACGTACAAACTCTGACTTGTTAAGGCCAATGTCCCCACATTGTCAGAAAGAAGAAGCAAGTACTGCCTAAAAAGCATGTCCTTATTTGAATAAGGGAACGATAAAATGCTGTTGTTATTGATCATTTCACCATCAAACTTCTCATATAAGGCCCAAACAATGCATTAGCTTCAGCATCATTCAGTACAAAAAAACAAAGAAAAGTCTGCATCTTGACCTTTGTTTTCCCTGATTAATACACAGTCTCCATTTGATAACTCCTCCAAGGCGTCCATGCTTGTCAGTAGTAAAACAACAAGAGACAGTCCGGGAGGGAGACCAAAACATCACATAGAGGAGAGCAGCAGGCTGAGAAACGGAGAAAAAAAAACACCAAGCATTTACTCAAGCAAGACGGTGTATTTTCATGCATCCTTGTCTTAAATGTCAAGATTTCTTAACCCTCGGTGACTGTGGAGCTGACACCTCTCTAAGGTTGAAGAGAAGCTGCATTTATTAATAATTAGCTTGTCTGTGAAGACGAGAGGGGAGCAAAATTTTTTCTGGGAGATTTTAAACCTTGCAAGTTTTTTTCTGCATTCCGGCGGCAACCAACGAAAAAGCGGTTTTAGACGTCGCATCAGCTCCTGCCTCCTCGCCTTAATCATGGCTCTAATACCCTCCAGATGAATAAACAGCTTCATCCCCTCTCTGTTCAAGCCAGAAGGCTCCCTTCCACGCTTGAATCCAGGAGAGAGCGAGAAGAAGGAGAAGAAGAAGAAGACAGATGGAAGGGTGGATCAATGTCGGGGAAAAAAAAAACCCGGCAAAGTAACAAAAGCCGTGGTGAGATTGTCTTGCTTCTTCCAATCATTCCTCTGATCCCTCACTTGACACAATTACCACTGTGATCATTTTCCTCCTCTCGGACTGGACTCCTAAGGTTTTTTTTTTATACACGCAACCTTGTCGTCTCAAACTGTGTGCACAGACTGCACAGGAAGGGGGGCTCGGAGGCGGGTGGGCGTTTTGTGTGTTGGGGGGAGGCGGATGCTCCCTGGAGGACGGAGCAGGCCCAAGACCAGCACTTGCTTGGCCCAGCAAAGCGTGCCAGAAGACTCCCGACATGTGTGTACAGTATGTGAGCACAAATGGCCGACAGATTTCAGGGTTTGCTTTGTTCCTCCCCCTAACTATGCTTCTGCCTCCTTCTTCCATTGTATCCAGGCTGCTCGGCATCGTATCGTAAAGCTAATAAGTGCGATTGAAACACGCGTACGCACTCATGCATGCACACGCCCGACTGTGTGAAGAGATTTCCTTCCCCTAGTCTTGAATCGCATCTTCATTTGGCAGAATCGGGCAGGAATTTCTGTGAGGCCGGAACACAAGCAGACAAATGACTACAGGGCATTTTTATTTATTCATCCATCACTGCAAATTGATTTATTCCTCTTTATCTATTTATCAGCAGAAAAAGAGGAAAAAAAATATATTGTTTTAGCCGAGAGCGAACATCGGCTAACTTTTCAGGGTCGGTGAAGGAAAAAAACGATGATCTTGAACAGTCATTTGTAGTTAGTTGCGTCTCTACCTGGGAAGATGTTTGTGGGAGAGGAACTCGCCGGCAAAGCAAACCAAACCAAACCAACCCCAAACGAGTGGTACTCGGTAGTAGGAGTGGGGGAAAATATCATCATATCGCTGTTTCTAACAACATAATATCATTGCAGCAGTCAAACTTCCAGATGACCGAAAATTGACTAACAAGTTCTCAATGTATTTTTTCTTTTAAAAATTATGTTATCATTTTCCATGATAACAATTAGTTTTTGAGTAAGGGATGGATAACTAATTGAACTTTGAACACTATCTTTCCATCGCCAGACTCGATATTTCGCCCCCATCGGCGTGGCACAGTGGTAGAGTGGCCGTGCGCAACCCGAGGTTCCCTGGTTCAATCCCCACCTAGTATCAACCTCGTCACGTCCGTTGTGTCCTTGAGCAAGACACTTCACCCTTGCTCCTGATGGGTGCTGGTTAGCGCCCTGCATGGCAGCTCCCTCCATCAGTGTGTGAATGTGTGTGTGAATGGGTAAATACGGAAGTAGTGTCAAAGCGCTTTGAGTACCTTGAAGGTAGAAAAGCGCTATACAAGTACAACCCTTTTATCTTGGTGTGACATCATCTACAGAACTGCAGCCCAATTGTGGATAAAAGCATATACAAATGTGTTGCCCTGGTCGTATATATATATATATATATATTTATATATATATATATATATATATACATACACACGTATACACAAATATATATATATATATATTGATTTTATTTTGCCAGATACAAGTTTTTGCAGTGTACCTTCAAAGACGTCAAGTCGATGTATAGTATTCTTACATTTGATGAATTATTCATGAATTAAGTAAAGTATGAAAATTCTCAAATAATATACAAAAAAACAGGGGTTCTTAACCTTATTGACCTCCGGGCCCAACTTTTCCACTACAGAAGGGTCTTAAGGCCACTGAAATATACAACACTGAATAACCATAGTAATCGTACTCTTGATTTTATTCATATTTAATAATTTTATATAACCTCCCGACAAGTTTAACAGAATACAGCTTGCCAGGACTATGATTAGGCTTCATGGTGGAAGAGGGGTTAGTGCGTCTGCCTCACAATACGAAGGTCCTGCAGTCCTGGGTTCAAATCCAGGCTCGGGATCTTTCTGTGTGGAGTTTGCATGTTCTCCCCGTGAATGCGTGGGTTCCCTCCGGGTACTCCGGTTTCCTCCCACTTCCAAAGACATGCACCTAGGGATAGGTTGATTGGCAACACTAAATTGGCCCTAGTGTGTGAATGTTGTCTGTCTATCTGTGTTGGCCCTGCGATGAGATGGCGACTTGTCCAGGGTGTACCCCGCCTTCCGCCCGATTGTAGCTGAGATAGGCGCCAGCGCCCCCCGCGACCCCGAAAGGGAATAAGCGGTAGAAAATGGATGGATGGATGACTATGATTAAAGCTTAGGTCAGGCTGTTTACAAAAAAACAACCAAATATACTGCAAAACTAGGAGCTTATAAAAACTGATGAAAAATAAATGTACATAAAATGATGCAGAGGTAAAATAAATGAATTCTAACTAAATTTAAATTATTATTATAATTATTAATAATATTGTTATATATAACATTATAATAGGTGAATTAACTAAACTGTCAACTACATTTAGGTACAAATGAAAATACTTAATTCTTAATTTTTTCACTAGGAAACTTCTCTATGACTTTAGTTCCTGGCTTCTTCTGTTAGTTTGAGATTGTCATTACTGCCACAAGTGGTGGAAAAATGTATTACAACTGAGTATCGCTGCGGCCCATGCGGACCAGAGCTGAGAAACAAATCCTTTTTTTTGGCGGCCCTCTAGGGGGCGCTATGGTCCTACACCACCAACTAAAGGAAATATATCTGTAGCAGGGCCAAACTTTTACCATTAAGTAATTTATAAACAGGGGTGTCAAACTCATTTTAGCTCAGGGGCCACATGGAGGAAAATCTGTGCACACGCGGGCCCAACTATTAAAATCATGGCATTAAAACTAAAAAATAAAGACAACTTCAGATAGTTTTCTTTGTCTTACTTTGGCCAAAAATAGAACAAACATATTCTGAAAATATAACAATAAAAATATAGAAAAACTACCGGCAGCGGTAAAGTTTAGATCGATGAAAGAAAGAAGAAAGTGAATGAATGTTTAAAACTGAATACATTTACATATGCATAAAAATGTGTTTTCTTTTGTATATTTTTTTTTTTTATGAATTAAGCAACATTTATGAATACCTTTTTCCAAAACACAATGTAGAATGTGAGATATAACAGGATAATGCATACATTTATCATTTGTTTCCAAAACAGTTACAAAAAAGTGGGACCCCAAACATTTATCCTGAGACCCCATTTTTATGACTTGATGGGGTCCTTGGGACCCCATTGTAAATATTTCTAGCACCAACACTAACGATACTGTGAAGTTTTCAAAAAATTTGACGTTTTGTGTGACTTTAAAAGCATATGTTCCCCAAATAATTTTACGACTTCAGAGGTTTGACAGTGAAATCTCCCGGCTAAAGTAAATAAAATCTATCTTTTAACAATAAGCTGTGATTCAGTAAAACTTTTGAATGACGTCAAATCCATTTTGCAAAATTATCTTCACCTAACTCTTAATGTAGTCGCTACCCAACACGAATTAGACTGAGCAGTTTACAGTGATGGGCCATTCCATGAATGATCCCCTCCTAATATCATCTTTCGCTGACAGCAACACCCGTATCAGATAATTACCTTTTGTAATCGAGCGGTCGCAGACAGGATGTGCCGTGCTAATATCGGTACTAGCTGCTGTACGGCTATAATTGGAACACACATTGAGGAGGTAATAAAAGTGGTATCACAGCTCAAGTTGCTATATGAATCACCAAGAGAATATTGCAACCAGGGTGACCTTTAATTAAATTTGGTGTGCAAATAAGGAGATGCATCGGGAGGGGATTGTACCACCAAGTCAACATTGGATTCAATAGTATACCCACTTGGTCATAGGGTACACATGCAGCTGGTTCCCCATTTGCATGTTTTCTGCACACTTAAGGGTAGTGAGGTGATTATACGTATGTGACTGTTCTTAAGCATACACAGGCAAGCACAGCAATTGTGATTTTATAGCATTAGGAAACGTTTATTTCTCCTAAAAAGTTAATATCTTCCTCAAACATGTAAGTAAACGGGAATCGTCAACTTAATGTAATGTATTTTGACAAAAGGGAGACTTATGTTTTCTAAATCTGGAATCCTCTGGAGTTATCGCTCTGCCTTGACCTTTTCATGCAGAAATGTTCATTTTAATATGCTTGTAAACATGAACAACCACGTCTCAGGTCTGCAGTCGCTCTCTTTTAATGACTAAACGTTTTTGACACATTTGGTTTTGGCCTTACTTACAGTATATATAAATACATGGCACCTCGGGATTTGAGTGCCTCATCTTCAGAGTTTTTGGGATATGAGCTGTCTCTCGTCTAATAGTCATGCTTTACGTTACAAGCTAAAATGCAACACTAAAATCCGTAGAATCAGACCAAAACATTTGTGGTCTTAAAGTGCAAGTGTTAGTTTTAAGACACAGCACATCGATATCAATATAATGTTCAGTTTTTCCAACCATAAGATCAAAGAAAGTGATTTTAAAGGACAGTGTTGAGAAGAAGTCGATGATATTTAATGAATCAAAAAAGTGATCATCGAAAACATGACAAGCGCATCGCCAACTTGGTGAAGCAATTCGATCGTATCATTGCTAGTCTGATAATAATAGGCCAAATGAGCCGATAACAACAGCCAAGGATGTAAAATAATATCTAACAGGCGGACATTTATACATGAAAATATGTCAAAGCTGGCGGTGGTGTGTTTTACTGGGAAACAGTTTGTAGGTGATAATGTGAAAGTATGCTATACATTATTATTATTACAATATCTCACACAACTACTGTAGTTGTTTGTAATACATTGCATTATATTGTTTTTCATATGTACCCCGCCTTCCGCCCGATTGTAGCTGAGATGGGCACCAGCGCCCCCCGCAACCCCAAAAGTACAAATGGATGGATGTTTTTCATATATTTCGTATCCTATCATTTTTTACGTTTAATAGGCATGTTACATGTTAAAATTGTGCTGCTTTGAGGGGGCTAGCACGGATTAAATTGATTTGTATTTAATTTCAATGGGTGATGCTGTATGTAAGTATGTATGTATGTATGTATATATATAGTATATACATACATACATATATATATCCATCCATTTTCTACCGCTTATTCCCTTTCGGGGTCGCGGGGGGCGCTGGCGCCTATCTCAGCTACAATCGGGCGGAAGGCGGGGTACACCCTGGACAAGTCGCCATCTCATCGCAGGGCCAACACAGATAGACAGACAACACTCACACTCACATTCACACACTAGGGCCAATTTAGTGTTGCCAATCAACCTATCCCCAGGTGCATGTCTTTACATATATATAGAAATATATAATTGTATATACATACATACAGTACACATATATATATTGTTTATACATACATATATACAGTATATATATACATATATATTGTATATACATACATACATTCATATATACTGTATATATATATATATACACATACATATATACATATATATATATATACATACATATATACATATATATATATATATATACATACATATATGTATATATTCATACATATCTATATCTATCTATATATATATATATATATATATATATATATATATATAGAGAGAGAGAGAGAGATAACATATTTTTGCGATGAGGTGGCGACTTGTGCAGGTTGTACCCCGCCTTCCGCCCGAAGCAGCTGAATTAGGCTCCAGCGACGCCCCGCGACCCCAAAAGGGACAAGCGGTAGAAAATGTATATATATATATATATATATATATATAATTTTTTATATATTTCTACATATACTTTGTGGAAAATATATTACTTTTACTTGTATTGAGTTTTTTGAAAAGCGTTTCGAAATAAAAATTATTAAACACAAAATCATTTATTTTTTTAAAAGGAGCTCAAACTGTGAGAACAAACCCCTGCACTACACATAAATACACACTATAAGATGCAGATGAAAAAATATTATAATAAAAAATGTGAGTTGGCGCATTCCCTTTGTTTGGGTGAAAACAAGCTAAGGAAATATACAAATATACAAAATATACATCCCACATATACAAAACTATTAATGAACACATGTGGAGTTATGTGCAAAAAAAGGTGGAATAACTGAAAACGTGTTTTATATTCTAGTTTCTTCAAAAAAGCCAGCGTTTGCTGTAAACACTGCTTTGCACACTCTTGGCATTCTCTTGATGAGCTTCAAGCACACCTGTGAAGTGAAAACCATTTCAGGTGACAAGCTAATCCTAACCCTAACCCTCTAAGGGCTTGATGCCTTCAGTGACTTCTGAGAGTTAAATTTACAAAATACAAATGGCTGACTGCTACCCATTTTTGTATGTACAGTACAGGCCAAAAGTTTGGACACACCTTCTCATTCAATGCGTTTTCTTTATTTTCATGACTATTTAGATTGTTTTCTTTATTTTCATGACTATTTACATTGTAAATAGTCATGAAAATAAAGAAAATGCATTGAATGAGAAGGTGTGTCCAAACTTTTGGCCTGTACTGTACATACAAAAATGGGTAGCAGTCAGCCATTTGTATTTTGTAAATGTAAATCTCAGAAGTTTTTACTGTTTTTCGGAATGCCGCAACACCTTTAAGGGATACAAATCGTGTTTGATGAAAGACAAAAAAAAATTGGAAAGTCAACAGTTTTTAGCCATATATTATAGCCAAAAGATACCAAAAAATCTAACAGAAACTAAAACGTGGCAGGGGTGCAATCTGTTATTGCCTTTAGTGCAATTTAAAGTGTCCTAATGCGTTCCAATAAAATAAACAGGAATTGGCACTAAATTGTAAACGAAAGCCAGACGTAGTTCTGCGAGCCCACCTAGGTAACTTTCATAAGAGCCCTCGCTTAAGATGCACCGCACATAACCTCCACCCTCATCCTCAGCCGCCGCTAACCTTTATCCTATAGGGTCTAATTAATGGTAGCCTTTCTGAAGGCAGCAACTCTGCCCTCGTGTAGCCCAAATCCCTCTGTTTCACTGCTGAGCCTATGCTGCCTTGTTTACCTCCAACTGCAGCTACTAGTCCCTATTAAGGCCTGCACTTGGAACAAGAAAAATATTGAATTATTTACCAACAATAGCAAGGGGAGGGGCAGCGGGAGAGCGGGGTACAGTATCTGGTACAGGATTTTGTTATTGGTTTATAAATGAGGATTTATGATCATTAGAATGTGGTAGCGAAGAAAAGAGCACACTAAAGTTAATATGCAGATGAACAGGTCTTTGCTAAAAACCGCTAAAGTGCCTATTGGGTTTGTAGCTTTCTATTGCTCAAGGAACCAATTTTGTTATAAAATACGCGTGTACACCACAAAAAGGCTCGTCACTAGGTGGTACCCTTAAAGGCACCTCATTGGTACCCATGAAATTTACAGCTGGGGGGTATACATTATGTGCACCCTTCTGTCCTTGGAAAGCAGACTAAAAGTCACCTTGGAGAAGAAGAATTAGCCCTCTGGGGTATATTAGATCAGTGTTCCTTAAAATATGGTGTGTGAACCACTTGTGACAAATCCATTGTACAAAATTAAAATAAATAAATATAATTTCATTTGATACTGCCTGACCTCACAACTTAAATGCTGTGGTGTAGATATACATTGAAATGGTTTCCTACTATACCCTATTTCTGACAGTACAGTGGTACCTCAATTAGTTGGCATTGCGAATGTCCGTACACCCACTAAGATCCACCCAAAACATCTTGTTTACTTGCAGGCATTAGCTTACAGCTAGAGATCGACATAACTTTGCAACAATGGGACAGAAGAAAGTAAGTGTGAAGGATGGGGCTGAAAATAAATAGTGGATAATATTCATTGAAATAAAGGAAGAAATCTTAAAAAATATGGCCGAGCATTTCACCATATAACACTTTTGGCACTGCTAGTCTGCACCATATTGAAGCAGAATGAGTCTTACGCCAGACAGGGCGGACATTTATTTCTGAAAATATGGAAAAGCTGCTGATGGTGTTTGACTGAGAAGCAGCTCAAAGGAGATATCATAGAAATCAACTCTAATAGGTAAACACTACATTATTAACACGTTCATAGAACTTTCTTACCTAAAAGTAAATTTTTCTTTTTGAAAGGCATATTACAATGATAAAATGGTCGTGTTTTGAAGGGCCAGGCAGCAGTTAAATTAATTTTAGTTAAGTGGGAGACATTGATTTGAGCTGCAAGTGTTTTGAGTTAAGAGTTAGTTCAGCTCTTAAAGGGGAATTGCAGTTATTTAGAATTATGCCAATTGTTCATAATTATGAAAGACATGACGACTGATGTGTTTTTTTAAAAGCATTCTAACTCGTAAGTAAACGTAAATAAAAGTACGCTAACAGTCCTTTTTTTCCGCCCATAACCCCTCTCCACCCCCCCAAAAAAACATTCAAAAAGCATCAACAATACTCCATTCACAATTAGTGACTTGAATATTAAGTATTAGTGATATTGTTATTATAAACGCTTATGCAGACAAACTATTTATAGCGGTGCCATGATAATGAGCTTGTATGCCAATGTTGTCACGCAACTGCTTCCTTGCTTTCTTTCTTGTTAAACTTTATTGTAGATCTTAAATCATGCCTCTCACCTGGATAATAGAAGGACAAGGACGTAATTAGACTCTGACAGCCAATTTAGACCCGGCAATGGTGAGAACCACACGAAAATATATGTTATGGTTGATTCCACCCCCCTTTTCTTTGCAAGGATTATGAGTCAAACTTCATCTAAATGGGAATATATTTGGGCAGTCTGCATCCTAATGACAGCAGACATATTGCAGTAAGTGATGTTTTAATATGTTTGTTGGCACTCATCAAGTCTGCAGGGAGTTATAATCAGTGATGGAGTTGGCAAAAAAGCGAACGTCGTGATGCGTTTTTCAAATTAATGCACCATGTATTTACCTTAATCTGATCAAAATACGTAAATACTAAATGTCATTATGAATGTGCCCATTACTACATTACATATATACTTACATCATGTATATAAAACTTTAATGGAGGTGTTTAGTTTATATGTGGAATAGAGGGACTCACATAGGCTCCATTGTTAGCAGACTTTTGATCACATGTATTTAATAATTATAATGTATTTAAGAATAATACATCCTTTGTGATGTCTCTCAGAATGATTGTGAACGATAGGCAAAATGAAAAAAAAGTGCAGATCCCCTTTATGTACTATGTATAACGCATATCAATACAAAAACACTGACATAGCTCGTAAAGTTGTACAAACATCAGGATGAAAAAGTTCACAAAGTCATATATTCTTAATAATTATATATAGAGCCTGTTTAAGGTGGACAGAGCGCCATTGGCTACTTTTCAAAATGGCTACAAATTGATGCACTTTTCGCATCCATCCAGTAAGATGATTTTTTTTTAAATTTAATGTTTTATTGTATCGAGATTTTTCTTGCAATGTATTAGGGTTGTACGGTATACTGGTACTAGTATAGTATCTCGGTACTAATGAATTAAAAACGGTACTATACTCTGTTTGAAAAGTACCGGTTCCCCATTTTTTATTTTTACGGCGGCTCATCATCACGTTGGGACATTGCTGGTTTTACTAGAACAATCACGGAGTACTTACCAACAGACACAGTGTGTGGACAGAAAAGGGAGACCGGACGCATTTTGCCTTAAAAACTAACGATAAAGGTGAAGTTATAACACTGACACACACTCAGGAAGAGGTGTTTTAAGACATGGCTAGCTAGCTAGCTAGCGGCTAACATTCGTCCGCTGTAGGCAGTGTTTTAGCGACTTCTAAATCACTAATCTCCGCCTCCATGACGACAAATAAAGTATGTTTCTTACAAGTATCATTCCTGCAGGACGAGGAATAGCTAAACATGCTTCATTACACACCGTAGGAGGATACAATAGCTCACCGGCATTACCGCTAACAAAAGCTAGCGCACTTGAATGTAAACAAACACAATGGGGGGCTCTATACCTGACATCCGCTGTAATGATACCAAGTACAGAAGCAAATTTAGCCGATACTACTAGGATTACATTGATATTTTTTATCGTCACAAAATCTTTTTTCATTTTTTAAATTCCTGTTGTGTTTATAAACTCAGGAAACACGTCCCGGACACATGAGGACTTTGAATATGACCAATGTATGATCCTGTAACTACTTGTACAACAAATGTAGGTATCGATCCGATACCTAAATTTGTGGTATCATCCAAAACTAACGTAAAGTATCAAACAACAGAAGAATAAGTGATTTTTACATTTTAACAGAGATAGAACACGTTGAAATAGAAAATAAGACAATTTTATCAGTAAATGAACAAGTGGATTAATAATCTGATTTTACAGCGTGTCCTTCATTATTTTGACAAAACAATAGAATGAGAACTGACACATTATGTTTAATTACGAGCCTTTGTTTGTTTACTTACAACTAAAAGACAAGTTGTTGTATGTTCACTATTTTATTTAAGGACATAATTATTCTTCAATTGCACGAATAAACATGTTTATTGTACCCTAAGATTTTTTGTTAAAATAAAGCCAATAATAAAAAAATGTATGGTCCCCTTTATTTAAAAAAGTATCGAACTTTGGTACCGGTACCGATTTAAATAAAGTGGCTCTGCACCATATGCATTATTCCAGCCCTGCTGGTTTGTTTTGATGAATTGTTAGTTCAAAGCAGGCCTCACACAAGGGTTAACTCGGGACAAACTGTTTGCATTCTATCTGCATCTCTGCACAATCTAACAAAACATGCAGAAAACAAAAGCGAATACATCGGGGGGCTGGTCGAGGAGGAGGGGGGGGGGGGGGGGACAGACCAAACAATAAACTCAACCACATGTGACAGAGTTTGACTTTGTGTGCGCATTTGCAATGTGTGTGTGTGTGTGTGTGTGTGTGTGTGTGTGTGTGTTGAAGTGGGAGACAGCTCGCCAGGCGTGGGGAGGTGGGTGGGAGATGAAGACAAAATGCAGAGAGAGGGCAGCGGAGACAGGGGGAGAAATCACGTAACCAAAAGGCTGCATCTCTGACAAAAGGGAAGACGCGGGGGTATTTGTCGAGCTGTCGGCACCGGCAGGATCCTTCGGAAAGTTTATTAAACCAGAACCCCGTCAAGAGGACTAAACTACACTACAAAGAGAGCAAAGTTTAAAAAAAGCACATCTTTTATTTCAGTTATGCATTAAGTCACCTCCCCACTTGATAGTCCAACTCACACTGACTGGTACACACAAGCTATGGTAATGATATCAGTAGAAAAAAAACTACATTTAGTTTAGATAATAATGATTCATATATTGGAATATGGGATCTATTATTTAAATGTGTTTATTTACATTTCTTTTTACTAATAAATGAACCTAAAATATGACTTATTTTATCTTTGTAGAAAATACTGGACACAATGTGTTGTCAAGCTTATGAGATGTGATGCAAGTGTAGGCCACTGTGACACTATTGTTCATTTTTTAAAATGTTTTTATTAGTTTTTTGTTTATAAATGGCTGTAATGATAATGTCAATGAGGGATTATCAGTGCTGTGTTGGAATTGTTATTAATATTGATACTGTTGTTGATATTCGTTTTTGTTTGAATACTTTTGGATTGTTTTGTGTCATGTTTGCATGTCCTCCCAATTGCTTTGCTGACTGCTTATCTGAATGTTATTGTGCCTGGTCTGGTTTTGAAATTGGAATTGTATTATTATGGTATTATTTTGTTGGATTGATTACTAAAAAATAAAAAAATAATAATAAAAAAAGAGGAGTAAACAACACTACAAGGGAGAGAAGTTTATAAAAAGAACATATTTTATTTTAGCCATGCATGAAGTCACCTCCCCTCAGTGCTCTCCTTTCCCGGTGTGGATGAAGTCCTCCCTCAGGGGGAGCAACCGCTGGTAATTTCAAGCAATGGCAGAAACCCGGGTATTAGAAAAGACCGCTGGGGGACCAGTCACAGTATATCTTCAGCATTTTGCTAAAAGGGAGAAGTGGGGTGGGTTGGTGGGCGCTAAAACCCCTTGAGTCTCCCCCCCTTCTCCCAGTTCAGATTTCAGAAGTACAGACAACATGTGTGTGTGGAGGGGAGAGGGGGTGAGGGTGAGGGTGGCTCCCTAGGGGCCCCGGCACCAGCAATAGAAAATCCACTGCATAGAAGAGGAAAAAAAGTGTTTCCTCTCTGGTCTGGCAGGAGTGCTTTTTCCCCTCCTTCCTCCTCCTCCTCTTCTTCTTCTATCCCTGGCTCCCACCAGAGGCTTTTTACAAAACATGTGTTGCTGACATGTTGACAGATTGCTCAGTGAAGTGTTAGGCGCATGCACACGGCCGGCCATTTAGGGGCGGGGGCAGGGGGTGGGGGGGAGACATGGCTTCCTACCCAGCATCCTCTACCTGAGGCACCATGTTTTATACATCATCCCCCCAAGAAAAGGGTGAAAAACGATTAAAAAAAAAGGTGCATAACGCTTGCTTTAGCTGAGTGAGGCAGGAAATGCTCTGAGAGAGGAAGTGCGTCGCAGGACGGAGGCGAGCGTGTCCAGCGATAAATATCTCTGGAAAGACAAAAAAAAAAAAAAAGCGTGCCAGCTCTGGTACCTAACTCCTATCAGGCGATCGACGGCGTCTTTAATCGCCCCGCAGCATCCAAAAGTGCTGCCGTGGCAACAGGATGGAAATTGGGGGGATCATAATGTATTCATGGTGCCGGCGACCTAAGGGGCTGCGGCGCGTGCTCTCTGGGGACCGCATTTTACCCAGAGCCAGACGTGTCTGGGCAAAATCACTCCGCATAAGACGGCGGTGGAATACTGAGAAGGGAGAGAGGGAATGCAGAGAAGGAAGGGCGATATTATGCAAAGCAAAGATGGAGGCAAACTGCTACAGTCGGTAAATAAACGCCTTCTGAGAATATAGGGTGACCAGTCGGTGCATGGCGAGCGGCTTGCTGGGATGACCGGCTCCACCTTGAAGTGGCCACGAGGATATAAATGGCGGAGGAAATTGGTGGAGATGATCGGGGCCACGGAAGAGACGGGTGGCCACAGGTGAGGTCAGGATAAATGGCCAGGAAGTGAACGCAAGGATGGAAGATTGATGGCCCGGTATATGAGTCCAGGACAGAGAGCCCCGTTAGCCAGCAGTGCACATCCATAGCTGCTGGGATACATCTAAAGAGTGAGCCGAATGATGCACCGGCTGACCTTCTGCATTCTAATCATTCTGCCAGCACACTCGCCACTTCCTCACAACCGACTAAAGTGGTGACGCCCTCAAATAAAAAACACACAGACCATTTTCATACTTGTATAGCAGTTCAAATGGTAAAATGTTACTTAACAAATTCCTGTACACTTAATTCATGGCAGACTATTTACAACAAAGGTCCCCAAACTACGGGCCGCGTCCCCAATCCAGCCCGCGGAAAGTCCCAAGTTAAAAAATAAATGAATTAAAAAAAAAAATATATATATATATATATATATATATATATATATATATATATATATATATATATACACACATCCATCCATCTTCTACCGCTTATTCCCTTATACAGTCGTGGTCAAAAGTTTACATAAACTTGTAAAGAACATAATGTCATGGCGGTCTTGAGTTTCCCATATTGTATAGAACTCCTATTTTTTTGTGATAGAGTGATAGGAGCACATACTACTTGTTTGTCACAAAAAACATTCAAGAAGTTTGGTTCTATTATGGGTCTACTAAATTTTACCAAATCTGCTGGGTCAAAAGTACACATACAGCAATGTTGATATTTGGTGTCCCTTGGCAAGTTTAACTGCAATAAGGCGCTTTTGGTAGCCATCCACAAGCTTCTGGCAAGCTTCTGGTTGAATTTTTGACCACTCCTCTTGACAAAATTGGTGCAGTTCAGCTAAACTTGTTGCTGAACTTGTTTCTTCAGCATTGTCCACACCTTTAAGTCAGGACTTTGGGAAAGCCATTCTAAATTCTTAATTCTGATTTAGCCATTCCTTTACTACTTTGTGTTTGGGGTCATTTTCCTGTTGGAACTCCCAACTGCGCCCAAGACCCAACCTCTGGGCTGATGATTTTAGGTTGTCCTGAAGAATTTGGAGGCAATCCTCCTCTTTCTTTGTCCCATTTACTCTCTGTAAAGCACCAGTTCCATTAGCAATAATACCACCACCACCATGCTTGACGGTAGGTGTGGTGCTCCTGGGATAAAAGGCCTCACTTTTTCTCCTGCAAACATATTGCTGGGTATTGTGGTCAAACAGCTCAATTTTTGTTTCATCTGACCACAAAACTTTCCTTCATAAGGTCTTATCTTTGTCCATGTAATGTCAGACGAAACAATTATTGGAAACTCAAGACAGCCATTACATTATGTTCTTTACAAGTGTATGTAAACTTTTGGATCATGACTGTGTATGTATATATATATATATATATATATATATATATATATATATATGTATATATATATATATATATATATTTTTTATAGCTATTTTTTTTTTAATCTGTCTTTTCTAATCCATTTTCTACCGCTTGTTACTCTCGGGGTCTCCTAGCTGCTCAGGCAAATCATATTGTCTAAAAATGCATTTTCCCATTGATAACGTGACATCATCACGCTTCAGTCAATTAGTATGTGATAAATATATATATATATATATATATATATATATATATATATATATATATATATATATATATATATATATATATATATATATAATATTGTCACCATCCTGTGGACAACAGAGGAGGGAATCTTTGGGCAGCTCACGATTCGATTACGATTCAAAAGCTACGATTCGATTAAAAATGTATTATTGATGATTCTTTAATTTATGTATATTGACTAAATACGCGCTTATCACTTGCAACTTTAAAAAACAGTGCATTCGTATTACGAAATGGTTTAATTAATTCCCACATTTATTAAATGATTGGAAATGTGTGTAAAACTGGAACATAAGTGCCATAACATAAAGGTGGTCGGATCTCATTTGATCTTATTTATCTTATCTGATCAGATTTTAAGTTTCCTGGGGGAACTTTGATTGATTGATTGATTGAAACTTTTATTAGTGGGGTCCACTCTCCTGAAGGAATCAATAAAGTACTATCTATCTATCTATCTATCTAAGTATCTATCTATCTATCTATCCATCTCTCTCTCTCTCTCTCTCTCTCTCTCTCTCTCTGTGAGGTGCCTCAATGCAGTCAGCCAAATTTTAGAGCTGTCTAAATTACTTTATTTACAATAAATAAGTCGATTGTCGATTATTAACATTTAATAATGTCCAAGTTGCAATGCATCTATCCATACATCCATTTTCTACTGCTTGTCCCTTTTGTGGTCACCGGGGGTGCTGGAGCCTATCTCTGCTGCTTTCGGGCAGAAGACGGCACACACCCTGGACAAGTCACCACCTCATTGAAGGACCATACAGCATCCAAATATCAATTAATATCCCCATCTCCAGGGGACAAAGTGAGAAACTAGGTTCAGGTTAGTGACAATGATATGTGTACTCTTGTGACTTCACATTATATACTTGCATGACGCAATCCAGACTACCTTTCCTAGTCATGGTGCACAAAAAAAAATTCAACCAGCACACAAAATCAACAAACATGGTCACACTACACACCCTGCACACTAGACTTTGTGGATATTATAAAAAAAAACAACATCTCATCACAATTAAAAAAATAATGGACATTACACCCATTTACAGCCATTGCAAGGCATGATGGGAAACGTATAACACGCTCTCTCCACACATGTTTGACTTTTAGCTGCTTGATATTTCTGATTGATTACAAAGCTCATGGAAGTAAACAATGTAGGAGTTGAACTTTCACCTACTCTTAAAATGCAATAATATAATAATTCTTACTTATAAATCCATTATATTATTAAAATATCTAAACACACACACACATACACTCATACACTTTGCACGCAGTCGGCTTTTGGCCCCCAGTCAAACAGTTTGAACACCCATGAGCTACAGCAACACTTTAGTTACATACAGTAAATCACATTAAAGGAAAACATTTTTAACTGCCAAAAAGGAGAGGATTTAAAGAGGTGCCTTGAGGAGCGCCTCTGTTATGTAAATCACAAGTTTGGACCCGGTTGTTCATTGCTAGCAATGTTTAAATGTCAAAACAGGGATCTGCCAATGTGTTTACAGTGGTCCAAATTCCTCTGTACAACAGGAGCCCTCGAGTGCATTTAGGAATTCACTGCAAAAAACAGTTGGCTCCCAAGTTTTGACCAGAACTCAGTCAGTTGAATAGTCCTGGCATAAAACAAAAGACAAGCAACAATAGTGTACAAAAGGAAGGGGAATTGCACTTTGCCAGATGTACCACTAAATGAAAAGTTGGATGTAGACTAGGGTTGTACTGTATACCGGTACTAGTATAGTATCGCAATACTAAGGAATCAAAAACGGTACTATACTCTGTTCGAAAAGTACCGGTTCACCATATTTTTTTTTTTTACAGGCATGACGGCGGGTCGTTATTACGTCTTAACATTGCTGGCTTTACGAGCAGTGGAGCATTTTCGGCAGCTAACAATCACGGAGTACTTTGAAGCAGACACAGTGTGCAGACAGAAAAGGGAAAATGGATGCATTTTGCCTTAAAAACTAAAGATAAAGGTGAAGTTATAACACTGAAACGCCATCAGGAAGAGGTGCTTTAAGACATGCTAGCTAGTTAGCGGCTAAACTCCATCCACAGTCTGCAGTGTTTTAGCTACTTCTAAATCACTAATCAAATAAAGTAAGTTTCTTACAAGTATCATCCCTGCAGGACGAGGAATCTAAACATGCTTCACTTCACACCGTAGGAGGATACAATAGCTCACCGCCGTCACAATGTAAACAAATGCCATGGGTGGATCTACACCTGACATCCACTGTAATGATACCAAGTACAAACGGTAAATGATAAATGGATAATACTTGTAAAGTGCTTTTTAAGGAACTCAAAGCGCTTTGACACTATTTCCACATTCACCCATTCACACACACATTCACACACTGATGGCGTAGAAGGTGGGGATTGAACCAGGAACCCTCAGGTTGCTGGCACAGCCACTCTCCCAACTGGACGCCGTACAAAAGCGTATATAGTCGATACTACTATGATTACGTCGATATTTTTTATTGTCACAAAATATTTTTTCTTTTTTTATTCATACTATATTTACAGACTCAGGAAATACGTCCCTGGACACATGAGAACTTAAATTATGACCAATGTATGACCCCGTAACTACTCGATATCGGATTGATACCTAAATTTGTGGTATCATCCAAAACTAATGTAAAGTATCATACAACAGAAGAATAAGTGATTATTACATTTTAACAGAAGTGTAGATAGAACATGTTGAAACAGAAAATAAGCAAATATTAATCGTAAATGAACAAGTGGATTAATAATAAATGTGTACAGCTTGTCCTTTATAATTTTGACAAAATAATAAAATTGGGAATGACACATTATGTTACTGCATATGCCAGCAGATTAATTAGGAGGCTTTGTTTCCTTACTAACTACTAAAAGACAAGTTGTTTAGTATGTTCACTATTTCATTTAAAGACAAGATTGTTATTTGATTGCAATAAGAAAAATATGTTTAATGACGTTTAGTTAAAAAAAGCCAATAATGCCATTTTTTGTGGTGCCATTTATTTAGAAAAGTATCGAAATACATTTTGGTACCGGTAGCAGTACACAAATTATAGTATAGAGACAACCCTAATGTAGACTAACAAAAAAAAACAAATAAAAAGAAAAGTAAAATATAAAATAGTGTTAAATTATGGTCGACATAATGATTGTTTTGCTATAGTAAAGGGGAGAAGAGGAATGAGACAAAACTGATTTTAATCGGACAAAAAAAGATAACGGACTAAGTATTTTTACTAAAAATTGAGGCAGAGATTATCATCATCATCTTTGAGTGCATCTACAAACCATTCAGTGTGTAAACTAACTTTTCTACTCCTGAACAGCAAAATGGTAAAGAATTAAAAAAATACTGTTTTGCCACGTGTTATCATTGCATATATTTTACATACGTCATTCTAGTGGAACCTTAAATTTCCCGGAGGGCACACACCCAGGGGCTCAATAAAGTTCAATCTAATCAAATCACAGTAGTGATGTTATTAAAGCCCGTCCATCAGATTTGAAATTCACACTTGAAATTTGTCACACAGCTCAATGCGGGTGTTTTAACCAAATCATCACCAAATTTGGTTCACACCTTTAATGGGACGACACAACTTTTGTGTTAAATTTCAACAAGATTAGTTCACAAAACACGGCCACCATCAAGCAAAACAAAGAGATGGCTGAGGCGGCGGGGGCTTTGCAACTAGAAGTCTTTCAACATTTGTGTAATGATAACAAACCAGTGTTATATGTAAGATATCGTGTCCTTAAAAGTGTTTTAAGCACAACTCATTGAGGGCGACACAAATGTCTTTTACAGATGTGCGTTAAATGGACCCTATTATGCTAAACCAACTTTTTTTTTTACATAATTGTACCTGCTTATGTGTATTTGTGATCCGCATAACTCCCATACATTTGAAATCAAACTGATGAGGCATTGCAGAGATATTTATAAAATTATCTTGCCTTCCTTTCTACTTCCTCCTAACGGTGCGTTTGAAATGTGGTCGTGTGACATTTTGTTCAAGTGTGACGTCCGCAAATTATTCATTTATGGTAGACGTTTACCCAAACATCCTTCTGTGAGTCAGCCATTTTAAATTAATTTAAAACCGGCTGTGCTACAATATCATGTCGACGATGAAACCCAATGAAGGAAAATACTCTGCTGTTGTTTTTTTTGTTTCATCTAGCACAGGGGTAGGGAACCTATGGCTCTAGAGCCAGATGTGGCTCTTTTGATGACTTCATTTGGCTCTCAAATAAATCTTAGCTGACATTGCTTAACACAGGGCTGTCCAAAGTGCGGTCTGCGGGTCATTTTTTAACGGCCCCACGGCACATTTTAAGAATACAATTTAAAAAAAATTAAAAACATCAAAAGTGGTATAAAAGAGCAAACAGGTGAAATGTAACAAGAAATTGTTGCAATGCTTACTCTTATAACACAAAGCTGCCATGCAGGCTGTTTATTTCTTTAAAAAATAATAATGAATCAAAATCAATGTCATTTTGAATTATTGACCTATTCAAGGCTTCGATTACATCACATTAAATATTCCACTTTGAGATATTTTGGGGGGAAAATATTGCATATTTTGTGTTTTACCATATAGAAAACTGAGCTGTTTTTTTTTTTGAAAGAAGAGCCTAAAACAAACAAACAAAACATAAACAACAATAAAACTTAAAATTGACGGATATATCTGAAGTTGATCGAGATGATTGTGCTAAAAGTAAACGGTAAATAAAATGTATAATTTATTTTTTAACACTTTAATAAGTAGGAAACTTTTGGATCCCCAATTATTTTAGTGTGATTTGTTTTTAAGTGTCATTGCTCAAAAAATAATGAATCAAAATCCAAAATTAAGGCTCCAATTATTATATATTCTCAAATATTCCATCTAAAAAATTTATTGGGT
>NC_084624.1:28280202-28355202 GCF_033978795.1 Nerophis ophidion | reverse complement strand
GCAGAGAGGGAAGGCTCGGAGGGTTTAAAGGATGCAAACGAAAGCATGCTCTCCAGAATACAGTCGTGAGCCTGATTGGGTGATAACAACCCACACAGGCACCGTGTGAGAGTAATGAATGGCCAATGGGAGGCCGGAATAATCAGGCGATTGGATTAAAATACAATCACACGGCGGTTTTTGTCAGTTGACTTTATTTGTGGGATATGTTCGACAAACTAAGTTCTCGGTGAGAAAGATGCACGATGGCTTCACTGGAGATATTAAGATGGAATCATCCCTTTGTTTACTTCACCACACACCTTGTCCTGACTGTCCAGCAGGAATTGCTTGATGTGATTTTAGTGTGCATGCATCGCATACAGAATAAGTTTGAGAACATTATAAAGTGTGCATATGGTAGAGCAGAGTCCCAAAACTATGGGGCCAGGACCTTAATTTTTGTGGCTATTTTATTGGTCATCAAGCAAACACTGGCTTTTTTCATGGCGGTCTGCCTTTGTTTCTGGGGGTCAGGGGGACAGAATTTGTAGGGCACCAAATGTCACCGATCTGTCTTTAAACAAAAGATGTTATGGATTTATTTAAAAAAAAAATTAAAATCATATCAAGTTTATACGTTTTTAATATTTTCTAAGGATTAATTTTTGTTTTGATATATTTTTATTACTGTTAATGTGTTTATATTTGTGTTATATTACTAATGGACTATGTAAAAAGTACCAATTTAATAAAACTTGGGTTGAAAGATCATTATTATGTAAGTTATTTAAAACATACTTGTGAATTTATTCTACGTTTTATGATTTTTTTAAAAATGATGTTATAGATTTATTTAAAATAAATAAACAAAGGTTTTAGTCATGTAATAATTCATCAAGTTTATACATTTTTATCATTTTAAAAATAAAAATGTATTATATTTTTGTTACATTACTAACAGACAATGCAAAAACTACTGATTTAATAAAACTTAAGGTTAAATGAAAACTATATTTTTTTATTTATTTTAATTATTAATTATTAATCTATTATGACTTTCTTTGCACTTTATTTTTTTATTTCACTTAATTTTGTTTTCGAATTGATTTATTATGATTTTAATTACTTAAAGAATGTAGTTACATTATTATAGTTTAATAAAAGTTTTGAAGGATTATGCACACATGTACAGAGTAAAAAAAAATTCATAAGATGCAAATGGAATATAAGATATATAGAAGTTATGTGTTCTCATTTTTCCCATTTTATTTTAAACTTTGTATATACATTATACATATATATGCGTAGAAAATTGTATGTATCTATTTGCATACATATATACTGCATATACATTTATACATACATACATATACACATATACATACATTTACATATATATGTATATATATGTATTTATATATATGTATATATACATATATAAATACATATATATATATATATATATATACATATATATATGTATACATCTATATATGTGTATACATACACACATATACATACACACATATATATATATATATACACCCACACACATATACATATATATATATATATATATATATATATATATATATATATATAATTTATTTATTTATTTTTTAACTGTATTTATTATAATTTTTTTTAAATTATTTTATTTTATTTTTTATTTAAGTTTGTTGTAGTAAATTATCGAATGTGGTCTTTCTTATATAATTTGGGGCCCTGACAGGGGGAAAACCATCTGGGGTACAACATGTTAGCAGGTGCAATATTTAAAAACAGAAATCAGATGTATTTCATATTTGTAGAAGAAGTGGCCACAGCAAATGCTGAGGTTTCTGAAGCCGACGCCGCATTGTTTTTCCTTGTTGGACTGACGTTTAATGGATTGGTAAAGTAAAGTAAGTAAAATGCCTCCCTATTGCTGAACACGAGTAAGAAGTACCGCAGCTATTAAGGGCAAAAAATGCTGGTCGCTGCAGGTTTACTCTTAAGAGGTTGCAAATACTTATCTATAAATACAAGTTTATCACAATATTAAAGAAGGGAATGATCAGACTGATTTATCCAAGTCTGAGTGTACCTGAAGATTTTTGTCTTAATGTCTGGGTTTTTCCTTAAGACATGCGCCAGGCTTACTTTGTGTAGCCTTTGGCAAGTGCCTGACACTCCTCAGAGATAGTCCCTAATCAATCGATCGACTCGGGCCAAGCAGATTGCAGGGGGAATAGATTAGATGACCTTTCCATCCTCGGCGCCCACCACTATGCACTGCTTGGAACATTAAGAGGACAACTGAGTGCTACCTGGCTGCTGTATGGCTTCCACAGTCAGACATTACACAGTCTGTTCCCACAGCTAAGACAAAGTCCAGCTGCAGGCCTGGGAGACCCTAAACGACACCCATCCTGCCCATAAAAGTCAATTTATGAACCTACCTTCCAGTCTGAAAATGGCAATTAGCACTCAGCAACCAATGATATTTGAGAATCCCTGGCCTTGTGGGTGGCTGGACTCGCGTATCCTGAAATATAGGAGTGGCCCTAAAGCGGCCCCCACCCAAACACTACACCCTGGCCAACAAAAACACCTACCCCAGGGAGCGGTAGAGAAGGGAAACGTTGAGTCGACAATAGCGTATGGCCCCCAAAAGTTCTCCAACCACGGCGGCTTAGCAGGATGCCGTCACAGCTGGCTTTGCACAGCGCTAAGTCCCTTGGGAGATATAAAGCTGTCCAAGTGGTCACTCTTTCCACTGCCCTCCATTTCCCTCTTTCCTTTCCTCCCAATTTGGTTTGGCATACGCCATCGAAAGGGAAAACAAGACTATGGGGATTATTGTGCGGTAAATTTCCATGCAAACTCACTTGAACTGTTCGGGAGTTTTACAGGATCTAAAAGGGCCTGTTCAAAGACCTCTACCAAGGCTTGACCATTAGTTACCTGCATACGGCCGCATTATGATTTTATTATTGGATCACACCAAAAAGTTGCTTTTTTTTTTTTTTTTTTTTACAATGCAGTGTTGTATACTCTGTAACAGATTAAAACCTTATCTTATAATAATTGATTTAAATTGGAAATGTCCATCGTATATACTTAGGCGGTTGAGTGGTCATGCAAGTTCACAAGTGTCAAACTCAAGATCTGGCCCGTGACATCATTTTATCTGGCCCGCAAACACCTGGAACCGATATGTGTCAAGAAAGTACTTAATATTTTCTCACTAAATATAATTGATTTTTTTCACTTCAGCAGAAAAAAATATATCTACTGCTTGAAATTGCATGCTTTTCAAACTTTAATAGCATCCATAATTGCAACAAATATTACAGAATATTATCATACTTGCCAAACGTTTTTTGTCTGAATAAAAATAAATACTTAAATATCTGCTTGACTTATGATTTTAGAGCAAGCTACCCATCAAATTAATAAAAATGACAATAAATGCTACGTTGTTCTTTACAGCATATTACTGTAAATTGAAAAAAAAAACCTACTGTTTTTTGCGTTAAAATTCTGTTGATTGGACTGCCAGTTTTTGACTGCAAAATCTTTGGTTGTTGTTTTTAACGCTGCATTACTGTAAATGGAAAAAAAACGATACATTGGTTTTTACAGTAGAAAAACTGGCAGCTAAATTGCCAGAATAAAAAAATAATTTGTACTGTTTTTCCATTAACAATATAATGTTGTAAAGACAAACTGGTCTGAGGTGAGGGATCAGACAAAGAGCAGCTCGCAGACCTCCATGAAAAATAAAAACGAAGGACCAGATTTCCCTCACCCGGACGCGGGTCACCGGGGCCCACCTCTGGAGCCATGCCCGGAGTTGGGGCACGATGGCGAGCGCCTGGTGGCAGGGCTTGTCCCCATGGGGCCCAGCCGGGCACAGCTCGAATAGGCAACGTGGGCCCCCCCTCCAATGGGCTCACTACCCATAGCAGGGGCCATAGAGATCAGGTGCTATGTGAGCTGGGCGGCAGACGAAAGCAGAGCACTTGGCGGTCCGATCCTCGGCTACATAAGCTAGCTCTTGGGACGTGGAACCTCACCTCGCTGGGGGGGAAGGAGCCTGAGCTAGGGCGCGAGGTGGAGAAGTTCCGGCTAGATATAGTCGGACTCACTTCGACGCACAGCAAGGGCTTTGGAACCAGTTCTCTCGAGAGGGGCTGGATTCTCTTCCACTCTGGCGTTGCCTGCAGTGACGGGCTGGAGTGGCAACTCTTGTTGCCCCCCGGCTCAGAGCCTGCACGTTGGAGTTCAACCCAGTGGACGAGAAGGTAGCTTCCCTCCGCCTTCGGGTGGGGGGACGGGTCGGGCTGTTGTTTGCGCTTACGCGCCAAATGGCAGCTCAGAGTACCAAACCTTTTTGGATTCACTCGAGGGAGTACTTGAGAGTGCTAGTCTAGTAATATCTAGTCAATATTACTATGATGACATCAATATTTTTATCGTCACAACATTTTTTTCTCTTTTAAAATTCCTATCATCTTTATAATCTCAGGAAATATGTCCCTGGACACACGAGGACCAATGTATGATCCTGTAACTACTTGGTATCGGATCGATACCTACATTTGCGGTATCATCCAAAACTAATGTAAAGGATCAAACTACAAAAGAATAAGTGATTATTAAATTTCAACAGAAGTGTAGATAAAACATGTTAAAAGATCAAGTAAGCAGATATTAACAGTAAATTAAATTAATAATCTGGTTTGACAGTTTGTCCCTCACAATTTTTGACAAAATAATTGAATAAGAAATGACACAATATGTTACTGCATACATCAGCAGCTAAATTAGGAGCCTTTGTTTGCTTACTTACTACTAAAAGAAAAGTTGTCCTATATGTTCACTATTTTATTTAAGGACACAATTGCACGAAGAAACATATAATTAATGTACTGCAAGGTTTTTGTTAAGATAAAGCCAATAATGTCCTTTGTTGTGGTCCCTTTTATTTAAAAAAGTACATTTCGGTACCGGTACTAAAATATTGGTATCGAGAGAACACTTTTTAAAACATATATCTGTCAGTTGGCTCGCTATGGAAGTGTTAAAAACTACAACAAAGATGACGTGGAGAAGACGCTGTCAAAGTGCAGCCACATAAATAAAACCTCCCAAAAAACGGCACATCCTAAAAATAATGTTCAGAAAGTTTTTTGAAGATGATCAGTAAAACATAATGTATGCAACATTTTGACCAAAAAAAACACAGCAAATGTTATGTAGACCACAAGGAAGTGTTTTAAATATGGAAAAAAAAAAAAATTTAATATCTGCATGCCTTTTCTCTCTGTTTTTTACTGCAACAGATTCATCAATATTCTGGTGGGCAATCATTTCAATTTTGACCCAGAGGTAAGAACCGAGCTGAACTGAGACCCACGTTCACATGGACCACATCCTCCCAGATAAACATGTCCACCGGTGCTCCTCTGTCAAGCAGGAACCAGCACATAACCTGCTCGGCACTAATGACGCGTATTAATACAAATGGTGCATGGTGTGCATCCTTCTACAAGATAAGCCCCATGCCAGGCTTATCTAGCTCCCACAGCCCCACCAAGCACTGGTCAACTCATCACTGGCTAATCAGCTCCTTCTGAATGCCTTGAAATCCCATACAGTAGATGTTATGCTTCTTTGTCTTCTCACCAAGCATCACCACTTTCCATGCAGTTAATTTCCAGTTTTAGTCAAGGCCATGCTGGTGAGAGACCAAGCAACACGTAGGTGGTGTGCGCCATCTTCAAGGATATTGCAGAGAAAAGGCTAATGAAATTAACACTACTGTGTTTGAGGCCTAAGCCCTCCGCTAGCAAGAGAGTCTTTCGGTCTCAAAGCTTCCGCGGAGCAGCCAAAAGTGACTTGTGCTCTCGTACAGAGGGTGGGAGCGCTGTCTTTTATGCAATTGTTTTCCACTTGCCGGGGGGGAGGAGGAAAGCGCCCCGGCTTAACACGCTCCACGATTCAACGACGGCCAGACGCAGCCCTATTAAGATTTAATGTGCCGTTCTTCTGCTCGTGCCACTGAAAACGAAGGCAAAAGAAGGTGGCGAACAAAGAGAAGGCAGAGCCCTTGACACGGGGCCCACGGCGGACGAGAAAGCGAGACAGCCAGCCCCATGGCCAGGGTTGTGGCCCTGCAAGCGGTCAGGGGATGATATGCATTTGGAATCTATACATTAAATACATTATTATAAATGACACAGCATGATATTATGTTGTACATCACAGGGGTCAAAGTCAAAGCATGCAATTACATATCTTCCAAACTTTCCAAGCATTTATTTTGCTAGTAAAAAATAAAGACCTATATTAGACGGTGTCCCGAACTTTCTTACTTCTGATCCAACACGAATATTGAGCCTTGTGAATTGGCCAATACCAATATCAACCCGATACGATATCAGCAGAAATCATACACCATTTCATCCACTTTGAAGTGTGGAATGTTAAAAAAAAAGGTTTGGTCAAGTGGATTTCATGAAAAAGAAAACAATTGTAGGTATGAAAAGCAATATTATTGACTGTCTGGAACGGACTCATCTTGTCTTTATATTATTTTTTAAAGCTATGTTTGGCCTTTATTGGTTATGATTTTATATTTTTTAATTAATCAGTCCAACAAAATAATACACAATTCCACCATACTAATACAATTTCAATTCCAAGACCAAACCTAGCCCAGCAATATTCAGAATTGCAATTGACAGAGCAATTGAGAAGACACTCAAACATGACATTTCTCAAACATGACACAAAAAAATCCAAAAGTAGTCAAACAAAAATGAATAATGTCAACAACAGTTTTAATATTTTGATAATTGATGCTGTCTTTAAGTTGGAGTGGTAATTGTTTTTGGCGACACTTAGTGGCCACAGAAATGAATTAGGTAAGCTTCCGTTGCAGTAAGTTGAACGATGTGGCCACGTTTGTTACTTGACACTTTTCAATACGCTTCTGCCTTTCAGAATTTGTTTCTGTTATTAGCATGCCCATTAAATATGTGTGATACTTGTTTATATTCGCAAATGTGGTATTTCAGACTGCAATACTGTTTAGTTAAGGACACTCACGTGTGATTGTGTGCTCAGCTGTTGTGTAGCTGCTAGCTCTTAGTACCCCCTAGCCTACCATGTTTGCATTTTTTAAATGACATCACTAAAATACAAGAAAAGACAAAGCCATCATGCCATACTTGTTTGGTTTTTTACCGATAAACGATATTACCCGGGACGTACCTGACCTGAATATCTGCTTATAACCTTGACTTAAGATTTCAAAGCAAGTAATCAATCAGTAAAAATGCAATAAATGAGGAGAATATACATTTACATTTTTTTTCAGTTTCTTTACTGTTATACACAATGTAGCCCCTTAATGAAAATGAGTTTGACACCCCTGTTTTAAAAGAACCCAGGCACACTGTGCCAATGTCTTCAGAGTATCACCATTTTCAAAATAATGCCTACAGTCAAGTATTATGGTGGTAGCACCCTGGTTTGGAGCTATATGAGAGCTGCCAGCACTGGGAAGCTGCGGTTCATTGACACAAATGTTTATACTGTCCTTGTTGAATGGAAGGGTCACTGCCCTGTTTAACACAATGCAAACAAACTGTACCGCTGTTTATTTGAAGTACAAGTAGGATTGAAAAACAAGCCAACTTTATATGCTTAATTGTGTTTCATTGTATCCATTAAACCATATTCACTTGTATTTATACTCTGCAAAGTATGTGAAAATACCGTCGAAACATCACAAAATTGGAATATTACAGCCATATATGGCGGTTTTGAATATTCCGCTTTGAATGTCTTTGGAAATTTTCGTAGATTTGGGGTAGATGACATCACAATCGGAACGCTTCTGCACTCTGACCGCATCAGCGGATCAGTCATACTAGAAATATGCAAAAATTAGAAAGCGATGTGCTGTCTCTTATTTAAGACACAAACATATACTTTGTTCTTTGTTTATGAAATCTAGCTCATAAAAAATGTTTTAAACAAAAAGTCCTCCGACTACTGAATAAATGACAGCTCTCTCTTCGGCCCAAAAAACCCTCTAAATAACCATCCAACAATTCTATATTTACATATCGTGACCTGAATATTAACAAAATATTAGCGATATTGCTTTCATAAGCGCTAACGCTAACGCGCATTGATAACAGAGAGTGTATGCTGCATCATGGCGTATCGGCTCGTCAAAGTTATTCTAGATTATAAATCATGCCTGTCATCTGGATAATTGGAGGACTTAACCATGCACCTGGAAGTTGTTCATTCAATTTACATTCGGAGATGGAGTCAAAGACAGCAACTTTTCCCTTCTATCCCTTCGTGTGCATTATTTTCTTTATCTAAACGGGAAGATATAATCAGCCTATCAGTCACCATCACAGTGAGAGCAGACATTATACAGTAAGCGATTGTTTTATTATGTTTGTAGTTTGTATTTCTTGTTTAGCACTTAGCAATATGGCTACATAATTCTACAGTGTTTCACTAAAGCTGCAGCTGTTTAGCAGAGTTTCTAAAACTTGTAGTTCATCATCCTTATATTTAGACCAAACAAATCTAAGGTATGTTAACATAAGTTTGAAGCAAAGGTGCTAATACTAATCGCCATGTTTGATGAGGCGTGTTTTAAAGGTTGAAGCGCGGCGCATCCCTGTTTAAAGCATCACCTTTACTGTTGGTTTTCAAAGGCAGTATCATACCAATTTCAATCAATTAGTATCACGGTACTTTATTAGTACCAGTATTGATACAATCCGTTGACCGAATCATGTTTTGTTTAGTTTTTGACTACCTAAGTCCTGTTTCAGCCCCCCTGTATTTGTGTTTTTGGTTACCATGGGTGCTGATTAGTATCACTTGCCTCTGATTAGTGTTCAGGACGCCCACCTGCCGCCGGGCACTAATCAGAGAGCTACTTATTCCTATTTTTCGCCACAATCAGTCTGGCTGTCTTATTTGCTCAATGCAACACGTTACGTGGAGGATTTCTGTGATTCTTGATTCTTGTTAATGTGCTAAGCTTCGCCATTGCTCCCATGCTATCGGCACTCTGTTTTGTAATTTTTGGTATCCTGCATGATTTATGGACAATAAATAATTTCCTTACCTGCACCTTGCCTCCGGAGTTCCATCTGCATCTTGGGAGAACGATTCACACAGTAAAATGCGACCACAGTGTAACACGTATACCCTATTTCAGGCTTACCTCGGCAGGGTATAACTTATTGATCCAACTCTTATTTAGTTGAGTAAAAGAGGTTTGATTCCAATTATCTGTTTATGCTGTGATTTATACCTTAAAGGGGAACATTATCACCAGACCTATGCAAGCGTCAATATATACTTTGATGTTGCAGAAAAAAGACCATATATTTCTTAACCGATTTCCGAACTCTAAATGGGTGAATTTTGGCAAATTAAACGCCTTTCTATTATTTGCTCTCGGAGCGTTGTGACGTCACCTAGGTAGTCAACCGCCATTTTCTCAAACACATTATAAACATCGAGTCAAATCAACTCTGTTATTTTCCGTTTTTTTCAACTGTTTTCCGTACCGTGGAGACATCATGCCTCGTCTGTGTGTTGTCGGAGGGTGTAACAACACGATCAGGGACGGATTCAAGTTGATTCACGTAAAATGTGCATCGATTAGCACGGCATGCTAATCGATGCTAACATGCTATTTAGGCTAGCTGTATGTACATTTGTAGCTATATTTGCATCCAGCCTTTCTCTCCACCCACATTTAATGCAAAAAAGTTGCTCCAGTGTCACAAGATGCGAAAGTTCCGATCGTTTGGTCTGCACATTTTACCAGTGATGCTAAGGCAAACATGACCGAATAGCGTTAATAGCTATTCGCTCAATAGCTTCAGTTCCTTCTTCAATTTCGTTTTTGCTATCTGCCACCATACTCCAACCATCCGTTTCAATTCATGCGTAATCTATTGAATCGCTTAAGCCACTGAAATCAGAGTCTGAATCCGAGCTTATGTTGCTATATCTTGCTGTGCTATCCGCCTGGATAGCATGTATATCACTGGATGACGTCACAGGAAAATGGACAGTGGCTTCACAGATAGCGAAAATCAGGCACTTTAAAGCCTTTTTTTCGGGATATTCCACGATGTGTAAAATTTTGAAAAAAACTTCAAAAAATAAAATAAGCCACTGGGAACTGATTTTTATTGGTTTTTAACCCTTCTGAAATTGTGATAATGTTCCCCTTGAACCTGGGCAGAATGGGTTTTCGCGCAACTCTTTGTATGAACTCCTTCTCTCCTGCAACTCCGCACGGAACAACAAAGCCTGCTTCATGGAATTACGTCCGCCTGTTATCCCTACCTTAAGAGAAAGGTCAAGTGCAGGGGGGTGGGGAACAACGTGTCATTCAAAATGCAAAGCGAACACACGCAGGTGCTACCACGGAGCATGTGTGCATGCAAGCGGATGGCTGACTGGGCGAGTGAATGAAAAGACGACGGTAAAGAGTTGCTGTGCCGCCCATTGTCTCTGCGTTCTTATTGTGATTGTTTTCCTGCAGGAAATGCAGCCCTCGTCTGACAAAGGCCCGATAAATACTTTATACAGTGCATAATGTGTGCAGTGTGGAGCGCTGGGGAGAGAGAACGAGGGGCGTCCTCAAGAGGGCATATGCTTTGAATTCCTAATGACACTCCTGTTAATGTTACTGGCACAGGCGCACTGAGAGCCAAAGACTCTTTTCCGTCTGCCAACACCTCCCTGCTCGCATGCACAGGCAAGACCTGATCTCTCTACCCACCCCGGCCGACTCAAAGCCTTCTTCAAAACAGTGGATGTTCCCGCACAATTCTTTGCACTTAAAAATACATGTTTGTAGTAAGGTTGTACAGTATAACAGTACTAGTATAGTACTGTGGTACTAATGAATCTAAAACAGTACTGTACTCTGTTTTAAAAGTACCATTTCCGTTTTTTTTGTTTTGTTTTGTTTTTTTAAACGGGCATGACACCATGTACCAAATAAAATTGTTTCGAGGTCGGTAAGCGCAACCAGATTTATTGCGTAAATTTGGCGCACTGTCGATTTTTGAGAAAATGAAAGGATTTTAAGTGCGCATTATAGTCCAAAAAACACAGTATTTATTTTTGGTCCCGCCGGCTAATTGTGTGTCTTTATACACAAGAAGCTAATAATAGTTTCCTAGAATGGCAAGTTTCGTTAGCGCACGCGGCTAAAAATGTTACACACCGAGACCAAACAGGAGCAGGCATCCTAATAGCTAAGCTAACCGTCAAGCTAGCTTTACGCTACACCAAGGAAGAAGTGCTTAGTAAAGTATAAGAAGGGGAGATGAAACCAGCATTAATGAATCTAAAACGTCATTATACTCTGTTTGAAAAGTATCAATCAATCAATCAATCAATGTTTAATTATATAGAAGAAAATAAAAGAAACGGCAGATCAACTGGTTCCCCCTCTTTTTTTTTCTTTTCAAACGGGCATGACAGCGCGCCGTCGCCGCTTCGTGACATTGCTGGTTTTACGAGCACAGGAGCATGTCAACGGACGCATTTTGGCCTAAAAACAAACAATAAAGGTGAAGTTATAACACTGAAACGCCCTCAGGAAGAGGTGCTTTAAGACATGGCTTGCTAGCTAGCAGGCTAACATCCAACCGCCGTCGTCAGTGTTTTAGTTACTTTTAAATCACTAATCCTCACTTCCATGGCGACAAATTAAGTGAGTTTCATACAATTATCATCCCTGCAGGACGAGGAATAGCTAAACATGCTACCACTACACACTGTAGGAGGATACAATAGCTCACCGGCGTCACCGCTAACAAAAGAATGTAAACAAGTCCACATTACCGCAGAAAGTAAGCAGTTATTAACAGGAAATTAACAGGTAGATTAACAAGAATTAGACAGAGGATAATATAAGAACAACTTTTGGTGTGTTAGCATTGTCACAGTCAGTGCATGACATGTAAGAGAAGGACGTGTCCATCCATACATTGGTGGTGTTGATACCAAAGGTAGTATCAGTATATAATCGATAGTAAGGTGATTCAATCCATATTTTGATTTCCTCAAAATATATATTTTTGGGTGGTTTTTGTTCAGGTTTACAACTGGCAACAATTCCCTGGAAACAGCAGGACCTTGGGAAGAAGTGATTTAAGACATGACTAGCTACATAGATAACTTCCATCCGCAGTTGGCAGCGTTTTAGCTACTTCAGAATCACTAAATTTGGTCTCCGTGGCGACAAATAAAGTATGTTTCTTACAAATATCATCCCTGCAGGACGAGGAATAGCTAAACATGCTACCACTACACGCCGTAGGAGGATACAATAGCTCACCGGCGTCACCGTTAACAAAAGAATGTAAACAAGTCCACATTACCGCAGAAAGTAAGCAGTTATTAACAGGAAATTAACAGGTAGATTAACAAGAATTAGACAGAGGATAATATAAGAACAACTTTTGGTGTATTAGCATTGTCACAGCCAGTGCATGACATGTAAGAGAAGGACGTGTCCATCCATACATTGGTGGTGTTGATACCAAAGGTAGTATCAGTATATAATCGATACTAAGGTGATTCAATCCATATTTTTATTTCCTCAAAATATATATTTTTGGGTGTTTTTTGTTCAGGTTTACAACCGGCAACAATTCCCTGGAAACAGCAGGACCTTGGGAAGAAGTGATTTAAGACATGACTAGCTACCTAGATAACTTCCATCCGCAGTCAGCAGCGTTTTAGCTACTTCTAAATCACTAAATTTGGTTTCCATGGCGACAAATAAAGTACGTTTCTTACAAGTATCATCCCTGCAGGACGAGGAATAGCTAAACATGCTAACACTACACACCGTAAGAGGATACAATAGCTCACCAGTGTCACAATGTAAACAAATGCCATGGGTGGATCCACACCCGACACCCACTATAGTGATACGAAGTACAATGACGTATCTAGTCGATACTACTAGAATGACATCGATATTTTTTTATCATCTTAAAACCTTTTTTCTTTAAAAAAAACCCATATATATTATGTTTATAAACTCAGTAAATATAACCCTGGACACATGAGAACTTTGAATATGACCAATGTATGATCCTGTAACTACTTGGTATCAGATCGATATCTAAAATTGTCGTATCATCCAAAGCTAAAGTAAAGTATCAAATAACAGAAGAATGAGTGATTATTTCATTTTAACAGGAGTGTAAATACAACATGTTGAAACGCAACACAACCAGATATTAACAGTAATCGCCGCGGCGCTCTTTGTATCAGGATGCCGCAAGACGCTAGACTGCTCAGCCAGTCTAATCAGGTCTCGCTCATGTCACTATTCCCCATTTTGAAGCAAATATAGTCCTGGCGCCGTCTTTCTGGCACTGGTGTAGTAGATGTTGGATCAATGCTGAAAGAAAGTACAGCTAATAGGATCCTGTTGGAAACTGTCGAAAAACACTGCCTGGCGGCCAGCGGGCTGCTGGTACGTGGGGGATGTTACTAAACGTTTCCATGCGGCTGACCCCAAGACTTGATGTAAACGAATTCAAACACTTTTCGCAATGAGGAGGAGGAAAACATGCATCATGGCTTTCAGGAACGCTCATCGCATAAGGCGTCGGATCGCATATTAGAAATTTGTCCAAACTATTTCCATCACATTACATCTGCGATATTATTGTTTGGAGTATTGCGTTCTCTCATAAATCCGAGATGTGTTTTATTGAAGCCGAGCGCGACGTCTGCAGGGGGAAAGAAACGGAAGGGAGGGAGGGTGAAAAATCTACATAATATAAATCCATACATGGCCCAGTTATCTCTCCGTCGCACCCTTCCCTGATTGATTCCTTTATCTGGGGGAAGCAGGAGACATGCTCTGTTTGCTCGCGCGGTGGCCAGCAGGAAAACAGAGAAAGACACTTATTAAAAAGGTCATCTCGCAGAGGGTTAAAATAGCTGGGCACTGCTCTCTCTGGAGGGGCTGGGGAGGAAAGGAGGGGCGAAGGACACAAGGAAAGGTGTTGCTCCAGGGAGCTGGAGACGTAATGAAAGAATGGCCATTCCAGCAGCCTGTGTGTGTGTGTGTGTGTGTGTGTGTGAGCCTACTCAAATGCCTTCCAAAGAGAATCTTTAGAATTAAACTTTCTGGTAAACTAGGAACGAACCACAGCAGTTCCTCCTTCTCCAGACAAAGCACTGGTTAAGTGTTTCTTTGGAGAGGCCTGTGGAAAAGCAAAGGCTTCCAGTCTCCCTTCAGCGGTAGGATCCCCACATGGAAACCTGATCCGCAGCCATCCTGGAGCCACAGCAACACACACACACACACACACACACACACACACACACACACACACACGCGCACACACACACACACACACACACACACACACACACACACACACCCTTGCACAAGTCCCCCCTTGGAGCCCCACAATTTGAAGGGGTGCTCTGGGAGGGGGGTGGACATTCCTGTAGCCTTACCCCAGCCGGCCTCAACTCTCTGGGGGAGCATTCTTGCAGCCCTGCCCTATAGCCTTCACTCGGGATCTCCAGGGGAGCATTCCTGCAGCCCTGCCCCGGCCCAGCGGAGGCTCCCTGGGGATGCATTCCTGCAGCACTCGCTCTCTTACTCCCTTTCCTCCCTTCCCTTACCTCCCCTCGCAGGCTCTCGCCTTCCTCCGCAGTCGAGCATTAGCGCGATCGATAGCACCGATTGCATCTGGGACACAAGGCAATCCATACCCATGTGCTCCCTTAGCGCACTGCAGTGGTCATGGCTTAAGTGCATGGAAAGGTGTTACACCTCTGCCAGAAGGGGGTGAGAGCTGAGGAGGTGGGGTGGGGGGGCTGGAGACAATGGTCGCCATTGATCGTGGGGACATGTAACATCTTTTTCTTCCTTAGCGTGCATCATGGGTGTGGTCGGCGTACAGACCTGACTACTTTTAGCAAGGCTGCAGCAGGATGCCAAGGGCGTTTATTCATTACATGTTCATAAGCATGTCGAGCCTCGTAAGTAAGGATGTGCCGATCGATCGGCCACTGATCAGTATCGGATCATTTTCGTAAAAACGTCATTAATGCTGACCACGAACGCCGATCTCTTCCAGCTGACACAGTATTTATTTTTGTTCCCGCCGGCTAATTGTGTGTCTTTATACACAAGAAGCTAATAATATAAATTTTTTAGAATGGCTAGTATCATTAGAGCAAGAGGCTAAAAATGTTATACACCGACAGCAAGCAGGAGCATGCATCCTAATAGCTAATATAACTGTTAAGCTAGCTATACACAACACCAAGAAAGATGTGCTTAATAAAGTTTAAGAAGTGTAAATGAAACCACGTTACACCAAGAAGTAAGCAGCTATTAACAGGAAATTAACAGGTAGATTTTTTTTTACATCCATGACGGCGCGTCGTCATGTCGTGACATTGCTGGGTTTACGAGCATAGGAGCATGTTCGGCAGCGCACAATCACAAAGTTCTTACAATCAGACACAGTGTGTAGACAGAAAAGAACATTTTAACCTAGAAAAACAACGATTAAGGTGAAGTTATAACACTGAAATGCCCTCAGGAGAAGTTGCTTTAAAACATGGCTAGCTAGCTAGCAGCTAACATCCAGCCGCAGTCGGCAGTGTTTTAGCTACTTCTAAATCACTAATCTTCGACTCCATGGCGACAAATAAAGTACGTTTCTTACAAGTATCATCCCTGCAGGACGAGGAATACTGTAGCTAAACATGCTTCACTACACACCGTAGGAGGACACAATAGCTCACCAGCATCACAGTTAACAAAAGATAGCGCGCCTGAATATAAACAAATCCACATTACCGCAGAAAGTAAGCAGTTATTAACAGGAAATTAACAGGTAGAGTAACAAGAATTGGGGCTTCACGGTGGTAGAGGGGTTAGTGTGTCTGCCTCACAATACAAAGGTCCTGAGTAGTCAGGGTTCAATCCCGGGCTCGGGATCTTTCTGTGTGGAGTTTGCATGTTCTCCCCGTGAATGCATGGGTTCCCTCCAGGTACACTGGCTTCCTCCCACTTTCAAAGACATGCACCTTGGGATAGGTTGATTGGCAACACTAAATTGACCCCAGTGTGTGAATGTGAGTGTGAATGTTGTCTGTCTATTTGTGTTGGCCCTGTGATGGGTTGGTGACTTGTCCAGGATGTACCCCGCCTTCCGCCTGATTGTAGCTAAGATAGGCACCAGCGTCCCCCGCGACCCCAAAGGGAATAAGAGGTAGAAAATGGATGGATGGATTAACAAGAATTACACAGAGAATATTATAAGAACAACTTTTGGTGTGTTAGCATTGTCACAGCCAGTCACCTGTAAGAGAAGGACGTGTCCATCCATACATTGGTGGTGTTGATACCAATGGTAGTATCAGTATATAATTGATAATAAAGTGATTCAATCTATATTTTCATTTCCTCAAAATATATATTTTTTGGTCGTTTTTGTTCAGGTTTAAAAAACTGGCAATAATTCCCTGGCCACAGCAGGACCTTAGGGCAAAAACCTTAAATGAGTAGTAGATGGTAGTTTTTGCTTTTATTTAGTTACTGTGTGTTTTGCGTATTGACTTTGTTTATTTTTTATTTTTTTAAATAAATAGTTTAAATATTGTGTTGATACTGTCAAACTATTAAGTAAGTAAGTAAGTAAGTAAGTAAAATAAGTTGGAAAATGTACATACGCGTGATCTGTATCAGTATTGGTTTCAGCCGATCTCATTAATGGATGAATCCTGATCAGGTCATCCCTATACTAGTTATCTGTGATCCTACATGTTTGGACCGTTAACACAACCAGAATTGCTCATTTATTGACAAATTAGGCTGCTTTGTATGCAAGTTACAGTGGGACGCCACAAAAGTCATACCACTGCACACCGTAGGAGGATGCAATAGCTCACCAGCGTCACCACTAACAAAAGATAGCGGTATGGGCATGTGTTAATTACAGTAAGTGTGTTTATCCTACTGCGATGAGGTGGCGACCCCGCGAATAAGCGGTAGAAAATGGATGGATGGATGGTGTTTATCCTAAACATTTCTGCCACTTTATTTTACACACTATGGCATATTTATTTTTTAGACATTTACCACAATAATATTGTATTGCACCGTGGCCTTAACACCGTGGTAATATCATACCTTCAGATGTTAATATCATCACATCCCTAGAAAGTTATTTTTACACTTGAGTGACGGTTAATGTTTAGGTTGTCTTTTTCCAGTTGATGTACTTGACATGTTTTTGGAAGAGAAGTCAAGGGACAACATGACGGGGGACGGCGTGGCGAAGTTGGTAGAGTGGCTGTGCCAGCAATCTGAGGGTTACTGGTTCAGTCCCCACCTTCTACCATCCTAGTCATGTCCGTTATGTCCTTGGGCAAGACACTTCACCCTTGCTCCTGATGGGTCCTGGTGAGCGCCTCGCATGGCAGCTCCCGTCATCAGTGTGTGAATGTGTGTGTCAATGGGCAAATGTGGAAATACTGTCAAAGCGCTTTGGGCTCCTTAAAAAGGGGTAGAAAAGCGTTATACAAGTACAACCCATTTACCATTTACCATTTCTAAAAGTGTCTAGATCACATATATTAAACTCAAGGCCCGGGGGCCGGATCTGGCCTGCCATATGATTTTATATGGCCCACAAACACCTGAAAATAATATGCGTCAATAAACAACCCTTTTTTTTTTTTTTTAATAATGTATACTTGTTTTGTAACATTTTGACAGAAACAAATGTATGCACTGCATGAAATTGCATACATTATAAACTGTAATTGTTTTCAATATTGCAACACATTTTTTGTCAAAATAAAAAAGTAAATACTTAAAGATCTGCTTGACTTCTGATTACAAAACAAGTTACCCATCAAATTGTGCACTGTAAAAAATAAAATAGATTTTATGGTAAAATTTACGGTGGTCTGCACAGCATATTATTGTAACATGAAAAGAAGAGCACTGTTTTTTTTTAACGAAAAGAAGTCTTTCGTTTGAGCTGCCAGTTTTTGGTTGTTGTTTTTAAGGTATATTGCCGCAAATGGAAAACAAAAAATTACGGTAAAAATCTGGCAGCTCAGATGGCAGAATTGTTTTTCCATCTATCCATTGATCCATTTTCTACCGCTTGTCCCTTTTTTGGGGTCGTGGGGGTTGCTGGAGCCCATCTCAGCTGCATTTGGGCGGAAGACGGTGTACACCCTGGACAAGTCGCCACCTCATCACAGGGCCAGCACAGATAGACAGACAACATTCACACTCACATTCACACACTAGGGCCAATTTAGTGTTGCCAATCAACCTATCCCCAGGTGCATGTCTTTGGAGGTGGGAGGAAGCCGGAGTATATTTATTGTAGGTGTGACTTTGGGAGCACGTGTGTGTGCCTCAGGTGTGCGAGAAATCAAAGCATGCTTCACATTTATTTCCATCCAACATAGTAATATTCTGTAGGTGTCAAAGTCGTTTTCACTGAGGGCCACATGGCAGTTATGTTTGGCTCTAACAGTGAATACAAATATTACACAATTTTTTTCTACGCATTTTTATTAGTAGATTTTTTTTAAACTAAAATGTAAAATAAATATGGTAAGTTGCAATCATTTCGCTTCAAAATGTAGTGTATATTACTATAGATGGAAAAACAGTACAGCTGTATTTAGTATTTATTCAGTTGCCAGCATTTTACTGTAAAATGTACATTTACTGTAAATAAATAAAAACCCTGCAATTTTACAGTAAAATGTTGGCATCTAAGCTGCTAGTTTGTTTTTGTTTGTTTATTGAAATAAATAACTTTAACATTTTCAGTGTATTACTGTAAATGTCAAAACGACACCAAAATGTATTACAGTAAAATAAAGTACTGTTTTTTTTTTTATTTAGAGAAAAATGCTGTAAAAACCACAATAAATTTCACAATTTTACTATGAAATCTATTGCTACTTTTACATTGCACAATTTGATGGATAACTTGATTTGAAATCATTACTATTAGTATTTATTTCTATAAAAAAATGGTTTGAATGTTTGATAAAATATTTTGCATAATTAGACAATATTTAAGTTAGCATAATTTGCGGTTATATGGAGTACATGTTTTTTTTTCTCCCAAAATAGAAAGAAAGAATACAATTAGTAAGAACAGTTACAGTACTTTAACGATACATATTATTTCCAGGCTTTTGAGGGCCAAATGAAATGAAGTGGTGGGCCACATCTGGCCCCTGAGCCTTGAGTTTGACACCGTCATCTAGATTGTGGCGTCTTTAGAAAATACTCGCTTTGAAGACAGGTTGCTTTATTGTTCCTAAATATGTGCGACAAACAGTTGTCATCCGATGAAATGCCGATCAGTTCCACTCAGAGAGAAACCATTTGTCGCTTTTCAGCAGGTGCTGCAGCCTGATTGGAAGATGCCGCTCTATTAAAGCATCCATCTGTGAGTTGAGGCTGGATGTAAGGCAGATTAATTGGTCATGGATGTCGACATAATGCCACAAAGGAAATCTACTCCCATATTTCAGAGTGTACACACAAACACCCAGACTAAGTACTTAGTATGCCATCTCCAAGTTTCTTTTCTCCCACTGTGTTTGAATACTAATAGAGTGTTTCTGCACAATCACAATGCCCTAATGGCAATTAGATTCTTTTGTTTGCTTTCCACAGGGGCTCTTATCTAAACTGTGTATATCCCCCCCCCCCCTTTTTTTTTTTCCAGCATTGAGCAATTAAGAGTTATTTGTCCGGAAGATTGACATTCATAAAAGCCTGGCTTCATTATAGGAGAAATATATGGCTGAGTCAGTCGTGACCACAAAGCACCAACAGCGCTCGACATAAAAGGTCTGCGAATCAAATATCGAACTCTCATAACGCTGCCGACTATTTCCTGACTATTACACCACAAAATAAGCCTAATTACAAAGAGAATTTACTAACATGCCCCTGAACGCCTCTTAAATAATGCCCTTTGTGTCTTGATGTACCCAAACAGACAAATGAGAAGTAAGATGGATGTGAAATGCATTAGTGAGACAATATGTTCAGCACCTACAGCACAGGTATCAAACCCAAGGCCCGGGGACCAGATGTGGCCCGCCAATTCATTTTACTTGGCCCTCAAAATCCTGGAAATACTAAATGTATTCTTCCTTTTGAGTTTGGCAGAAAAAAAAATGCATGTACTCCATGCAATCGCAAATTTTGTTAACTTAAACATTGTCTAATTATGGAAAACCATTATCAAACATTCAAACCATTTTTAAATAGAAATGAATACTAATAATTATGATTTCAAAGCTAGTTATCCATCAAATTGTGCGATGTAAAAGTAGCAATAGATCCAATGGTGAAATTCAGTAATTTAATGTGGTTTTCACAGCATTTTTCTCCAGATGAAAAAAACTGTACCGTATTTTTTGGACTAGAAGGCGCATTTAAAATCCTTGTTTTTCCTTAAAACTTGACAGTGTTATAACTCAGTGCGCCTAATGTACAAAATAATTCTGTTTTTTCTTACTGACCTCAAAGCAATTTTTTTGGTACATGGTGTAATGATAAGTGTGAACAGTAGATGGCAGCCAAACATAAGAGATACATGTAGGCTGCAATATGACTCAAGTAAACAACACCAACATTTAATATGGTCCATTGAAAATATAGAACGCTACACACAGTGCTAAAAAATGTATCAAAATGTTTTAGTACGACTTTGGTAAACTAGGAAGCCGTATTGCTTGATGGATTGTCGGCGCATTAAACATACAAGTATCATTATGGTGTGTGTATAAGGTAAGACATATTATCTGTCATTTTGTTTCGCAATATTATGCTTTCCTTACCTTTTGATACCTGCTGATCTGTATTTGGGATCGGCATAAGCCCTGAAAATTAGCGCGCCTCCGCCTTTGTAGTCCGTGTCAACACCGCAGTTGATAAGCTTATTTTTTTTCTCTATCTTCTTGTTATGGGACATTCATCCTCCGCTGTCGACATTTCTAATATTAAATAGTGTAAAGTTCTTACTCATATCTGTCAAGAAACTCGACATGAAAACGCTGAAACATTCAAACATTCAAACCATTTTTTAAATAGAAATAAATACTAATAATAATCCATCCATTTTCTACCGCTTATTCCCTTTGGAGTCATGGGGACACTGGTGCCTACTTCAGCTACAATCCGGGCAGAAGGTGGTGTACACCCTGGACAAGTCGCCACCTCATCACAGGGCCAACACAGATAGACAGACAACATTCACACTCACATTCACACACTAGGGCCAATTTAGTGTTGCTAATCAACCTATCCCCAGGTGATATTTTTGGAGGTGGGAGGAAGCTGGAGTACTCGGAGGGAACCCACGCAGTCACGGGGAGGACATGCAAACTCCACACAGAAAGATCCCGATCCCGGGATTGAACCCAGGACTACTCAGGACCTTCGTATTGTGAGGCAGACGCACTAACCCCTCCTCCACCGCACCATGCTGCCCAGACTTCATTGTAAAATTTACTGTGGTTCTCTGAATTAAAAAAAGCTGTAATTTTTTTACTGTAATAAACTCTGGTGCCGTTTTGGCATTTACAGTAAAAAATCTACAGTTGTTGACTTGCCAAAATCAACAACTGTGGTATCATCTACCACAGTTGGGCAGGTCAGGTGTCAAAATTTTGCTGTACAAATTTATTTTTTTTATTTACAGTAAAAAAAACAAATTTAAGTTTTAGAGTAAAATTCTGGCAACTGAGCTGCCTTTTTTTTTTTTACCATAAAAACAGCACTACTGTTTTTCCAATGACAGTAATATAGACTACATTTTATGGTGAAATTATTGCAACTAACTATATTTTTTTACATTTTAGTTTAAAAAAATCTGTGAATAAAAATGCATAGAAAAAATTGTGTAATATTAGTATTCACTGTTGGAGCCAAACTTAACTGTCATGTGGCCCTCAGTGAAAACGGCTTTGACACCTACAGTATATTACTACACTGGATGGAAATAAATGTGAAGCATGCTTTGATTTCTCGCACACCCGAGGCACACACACGTGCTCCCAAAGTCACACCTAGAATAAATATGCGTGTGTGCATCTCCACGTGTGAATGATGAAAACGAATATTCTCACCCGTGTGAAATTCAGTGGCGCGTTTAGCTTTTAATTTGTGGTTTTCATGCTGGAAAAAGTGAAATTGAGCTGGATACGAATGCGAGGATGCAGAGTGTTAACTTAAACCAGGCTAAAATTTGCTATGAAATAACAAAAGATATCTCACAGCAAAGAACAGTAGTCTTCTAAAAAAGCCAAAACCAGTGAAGTTGGCATGTTGTGTAAATGGTATATAAAAACAGAATACAATTATTTCCAAACCCTTTTTAACCTATATTCAATTGAATAGACTGCAGAGACAATATACTTAATATTCAAACTGGTAAACTTTATTTTTTTGAATCATTAGCTCATTTGGAATTTGATTACTGCAAAATGTTTAAAAAAAAAGCTGGCACAGCTGGCAAAAAAGACTGATAAAGTTGATGATTGCTCATCAAACACTTATTTGGAATATCCAATTAGTGAAGAGACTAATTGCGAACAGATGGGTGCCATGATTAGGTTTAAAAGCAGCTTCCATGAAATACTCAGTCATTCACAAATAAGGATGGGGTGAAGGTCACCACTTTTTAAACAAATGCATCAGAAAATTGTCAAACAGTTTACGAACATTTCTCAACAAGCTATTGCAAGGAATTTAGGGATTTCACCATCTACGTTCCGTAATATCATCAAAAGGTTCAGAGAAACTGGAGAAACCAACATTGAATGCCCGTGACCTTCGATCTCTCAGGCGGTACTGCATCGAAAAGCGACATCAGTGTGTAAAGGATATCACCACGTGGGCTCAGGAACACTTCAGAAAACCACAGTCAGTAACTACAGTTTGTCCATACATGTGTAAATGCAAGTTAAAACTCTATCATGCAAAGTGAAAGCATTTTATCAACTACACCCAGAAACGCTGTCAGCTTCGCTGGGCCCAAATTCCTCTAAAATGGACTGATGCGAAGTGGAAAAGTGTTCTGTAGTCTGACAAGTCCACATGTTAAATTATTTTTGGAAAATGTGGACGTAGTGTCTTCCGGACCAAAGAGGAAAAGAACCATCCAGACTGTTACAGGCGCAAATCATCTTATTCTGTTTTTATTTAAGATTAACACAAGGTGCCAACGTCAATGGTTTTGGGTTTTGTAATAATGGTAAACATAGCAGAGAAAACACAAATCATGCATGGCTTTTGCAAAATTTGATTGATCTTGACTAGTTTGCTGAAGAAAGCATGACAACATGAAATCAGATTAGGGAATTTAAGCCACATTTCTCTCGACATTCTACACATGAGTTGAAACAGGAGTTCAGAACATCTAGAAAAGCATTCAGCCAATAAAATAAGTATTATAATTGACCCTCGCCACTTCAATAATTGCCGATTCACTTTTGGGGATTTAAAAATGAATTTTTTGGAACCATATTCTATGTACTTTTTGTCTAAATTAAGGAAAAAATGGCGTATGCTCCCAAATGACATCTAGTGGTTTTGACTTGTAAAATACTTTGTGGGCCAATATAAATACATATTATTTACTTTGTTAGCTACTAAAATGACAGCACTTGTTAGTCTTAAACCCAATTATGTAACTATAATCCTAGCTTTGTTACGTATGAAATACATGTCTGCTGGGGACATTGCCCTGAAGCAACCAACCGATACTGGACTTAATATCGAGTTGTAGGAGTTTCAAAAACTGGATCTATCAAGACACCATATTTGCAAAGGAAGAGTTGGGAAGAGACACACACTCACAGACACAAAAAAAACTTCATCATTAGTTCTCTCTGCCACCTTGTCAGGGTATTAATAGCAGCATTCATCTATCAACAGGTCAATGACACACACTGCCAATGGCACCCTTCGTTCCTACTTCCCACCACTAGCTAGCATTGGTAAAAGCCTGAATGACTCTCTTGGGCCTTTTTATGGGGACGTTGTAGCTCTTGGTAGGAATAAATGTTAGAATTCCTAGTCTGGTACTCTATAACAGACCAAATGGTGTGTATATTTAGGGTGGTGGAAGCATCGTTGGTTTAGTTAGCATGTAAGCAGTTAGCATATGTCATTCATTGCAACGCAGCACATCTTTTTGCTGTGAAGAATAATACCTTACAATGTCTTGTTAGAGTAAATATTGCCTCTATAATGATGTAACTTGTATACAAAACGACTATTGTTAGTCCATGTTGTTGTGTAGTTATTCTTGTGCTAACCAATCAGAAAAGAGAGCAATAGTCATATTTATTTCTGTGACGCATTTTGGTACGCTTGTAGTTTTTAACATCTGAAACAAAATGGCACTGGGAGAAAACACACATTAGGGATATAACGATAAGGTCATTTGAATTTGTACGATTCTGGTTACGATTCAGATCTTGGGTGCCCGTTCTTAATGAATCTTGATTTCTGAATAGGCATGGTCATCATAAAAATGTGCATGGATAAAATGAGGGCGCAAAGTGGAATTATTTTTTTATGAAATGTCCTCTTTATTAACTGGGCCAAAATGTCCCCTTTAAAAATAAACGGTAGAGACTATTTCTTCTTCGTTATTCGGTGAGTATTCGACGGCTATTTCTTCCAGTTGGGCATCAAAACTAGAAACCAAAGTCCAACAAGTTTAACCATTCCGTGAAAAACCGTCCGACCAGAACTCTCTAATAACTAAAGTTCCTTGGGTGAATAATGTAAACTCACTACACCGGTATGTTTCAGTGCTTTCATAGTGAATTTACCGACAGATCTAAGTAAGAACTTTACACTACTTTATAGTAGAAATGGCAACAGTGGAGGATGAATGTCCCATAAGAAGAAGATAGAGAAAAAGAAGAAGCTTATTGACTACGGTGTCGCCACGGACTACAAAGTCCGAAGCGCACAATTTTTCAAGACTTATGCAGATCCCAAATACAGATCAGCAGGTACCAGAAGGTAAGAAAAGTTGCATTTGCATAATATTGTCAAACAAAACGTCAGATAATATGTCTTACCTTATACACACACCATAATAATACTTCGAGGTCGGTAAGCGAAACCAGAATTGAACCGTACATTAGGGGCACCGAGTTTTAAGACGCACAGTTGAGTTTTGAGGGAAAAAAAGGATTTTAAGTGCGCCTTATAGTCCGAAAAATACAGTACATATCTTGGAAGTATTCACTTTTACTTTTCCAGAAATCATTATATAGATTAAAAAATATTTAAAAAATAAATAAAATGCACAAAATGTTATGATTTAAAGCATAGGCATCGTTTAACACAATAAATAAAACTTTGTTAAAAGATGTTCCTGTGTTTGTACTTTCTGAGCACATTAAAAAAATAATGTGATAATGAGGATGATTGGGTATGACTAATATTGCTACATCCATGACCACATTATACTGTATTTTTTGGACTATTATGCACACTTAAAATATTTTCCTTTTTTCAAAACTCGACAGTGCGCCTTACAACCTGGTGCGCCTAATATACGGAAGGATTTTGGTTGTGCTTACCAACCTCGAAGCTATTTTATCTGGTACATGGTGACATTTTGAGTGTGACCAGTATATGGCAGTCACACATAAAAGATATGTGTGGACTGCAATATGACTCAAGTAAACAACACCATAATTTGATATGTTCCATTGAAAATATAGAAATTACACACGGCGCCCAAAAATTTATCAAAACGTTTTAGTATGACTTTGGTAAGCTATGAAGTCGCTCCGCTTGATAGATTGTACAGTGCTTCAACATACGAGTATTATTATGGTGTGTGTATAAGGTAAGACATATTGGCTGGTAGTTTGTTTTGCATTAATATGCAAAAATAACATTTCTTACCTTCTAGTATCTGCTGATCTGTATTTGGGATCTGCATAAGTCCTGAAAATTTGTGCATGTCCACCTTTGTAGTGAATAAGCTTCTTTTTTTTGTCTATCTTCTTTTAATGGGACATTTATCCTTTGCTCTTGCCATTTCTAATATAGGGTAGTGTAAAGTTCTTACTTATATCCGTCTGTAAAGTCGCCATGAAAGTGTTAAAACGTACCGGTGTAGTGAGTTTAATTATTCACCCAAGGAACTTTATAGTTATTAGAGAGTTCCGGTCCGACGGTTTTTCACGGGACACATTTCCAGCGTTGTTGTTGCACTAGTGAGCCACGGATGAGAAAATGCTGATGTTGATTGAAGTAAAGTCTGAATGTCATTAAAACAGTTAGCTCCATATTTTGACACTTCTTCCACTCCCGTCCTTGCACGCTACACCGCTACAACAAAGATGACAGGGAGAAGACGCTGTCGAAGGTGAGCCACGTAAATAAGACCGCCCGCAAATCGGCACAACCTTAAGCGACTGTCAGAAAGCGACTTCAAGATGATCTGTAAGACATAACCTATGCAACATTTTGACCAAATAACCACCATTACATGTGATGTAGACCACAATGAAGTGTTTTACATTTAGAAAAAAAATTAAAATAAAATGATGCCTTTAAGGCGCCTTATAATCCGGTGCGCCTTTTGTATGAAAATAGACCTGAATAGACCTGCTCATCGGCTATGTGCCTTCTAATCCGGTGCGGGGTATGGTTCAGAAAATGCGATGGATTCAAAAAATATTAAAAATATATATATATATTTTTTAATACATGAACGTTATGATTTCAAACATTGGTATTGTAACACAAGTATCCAACTAAATTCATTACAGGTGCCTAATAAATAAAAGTTTGTTAAAAGATATTGCAGTGTTTGTACTTTCTGAGTACATAAAAAATATTTTGATGATGAAGATAATTGGATATGACTAATACTGCTACATCCCTAACACACATATATGCTGATTAGGAGCAGAGTAGAGCAACTATAAGCGTGAAAGTATTTGTATAAACCCCATTTCCATATGAGTTGGGAAATTGTGTTAGATGTAAATATAAACAGAATACAATAATTTGCAAATCATTTTCAACTCTAAACATTTTTTTTTGCAAATAATCATTAACTTTAGAATTTGATGCCAGCAACACGTGACACAGAAGCTGAAAAAGGTGGCAATAAATACTGATAAAGTTTAGGAATGCTCATCAAACACTTATTTGGAACATCCCACAGGTGTGCAGGCTAATTGGGAACAGGTGGGTGCCATGATTGGATATGAAAACAGCTTCCCAGAAAATGCTCAGTCTTTCACAAGAAAGGATGGGGTGAGGTACACCCCTTTGTCCACAACTGCGTGAGCAAATAGTCAAACAGTTGAAGAACCAACGTTTCTCAAAGTCCAATTGCAAAAATTTAGGGATTTCCACATCTACGGTCCATAATATCATCAAAAGGTTTAAAGAATCTGAAAAAATCCCTCCACGTAAGCGGCATGGCCGAAAACCAACATTGAATGACTGTGACTTTCGATCCCCCAGACGGCACTGTATCAAAAACCGACATCACTCTCTAAAGGATATCACCACATGGGCTCAGGAACACTTCAGAAAACCCCTGTCACTAAATACAGTTCGTCGCTACAGCTGTAAGTGCAAGTTAAAGCTCTACTATGCAAAGCAAAAGCCATTTATCAACAACATCCAGAAACGCTGCGGGCTTCTCTGGGCCCGAGATCATCTAAGATGGACTGATGCAAGGTGGAAAAGAGTTCTGTGGTCTGACGAGTCCACATTTCAAAATTTTGGGGGACATATTCGACATCGTGTCATCTGGACCAAAGGGCAAACGAACCATCCAGACTGTTATCAACACAAAGTTCAAAAACCAGCATCTGTGATGGTATGGGGTGCATTAGTGCCCAAGGCATAGAAAACTTACATGTCTGTGAAGGCATCAATAATGCTGAAAGGTACATACAGGTTTTGGAACAACATATGCTGCCATCTAAGCGCCATTTTTTTCATGGACGCCCCTGCTTATTTCAGCAAGACAATGCCAAGCCACATTCAGCACGTGTTCCAACAGCGTGGCTTCTTAAAAAAAGAGTGCGGGTACTTTCCTGGCCCGCCTGCAGTCCAGACCTGTCTCCCATCATAAATGTGTGGCGCATTTTGAAGAGTAAAATACGACAGCGGAGACCCCGGACTGTTGAACGACTGAAGCTCTACATAAAACAAGAATGGGAAAGAATTCCACTTTCAAAGCTTCAACAATTAGTTTCCTCAGTTCCCAAACATTTATTGAGTGTTGTTAAAAGAAAAGGTGATGTAACACAGTAGTGAACATGCCCTTTCCCAACTACTTTGTCACGTGTTGCAGCCATGAAATTCTAAGTTAATTATTATTTGCAAAAAAAAAATAAAGTTTATGAGTTTGAACATCAAATATTTTGTATTTGTAGTGCATTCAACTGAATATGGGTTGAAAAGGAATTGCAAATCATTGTATTCCATTTAGATTAACATCCAACACAATTTCCCAACTCATATGGAAACGGGGTTTGTACATCTGTACGTATTGATGTGCAGCAAACATGAGCAATGTGGGAAAAGGCAAAGCCAAAGTGGCAGTCTGGCGTGGTTCTTCCCTTGGTGCCGCGTGCTAACACGCATAGCGCACCATATTCTCCGGCGGCGGGCACGGAGCAAGCGTGGGAGTGGGAGACCAAGTGAGTGGCAGAGTGGAGGGAAGGCTCGGCGGGCTGAGCGTTGTTTACCTGTCAGCTGGCATTGATTAATCTTGTGTTCGGTGAGATCGCTCAGCGACTCGAACACCTGCTGGCAGCTGTCGCAGCTGTGCAGCGCCGGCTCCTCGTCCTCCTCCTCTCCCTCCTCGCCTTCCTCGGGAGAGAGCAGCCTCTTCTTCCTCAGACGCCCGCTCGCCGCATCCTCCGACGCCCTCTCGGGGGCGCACTCTGGGTCTGTTGGAGCCACAGGAAATGACAGTCAGAAAAAGGGTGACCTCCTCTGGGTGGCAATAAGCTTGCTTGCCAAAGCCGGGATTTAATAAAAACAATAATAAAAAACTGTAATAAAAAAATGCAGGTTCAATTCGGGCCAAGCACTGGCGCCATTGCAAACGTGTTGGGCCGGGTGCAGGTGAGAGATATACACACACACCTGTGTTATTAGAAATGGTTTTACGTGGTGTTTGCCCTGCTTCACCCAAGCAAAAACTTCAGTATATGAAAGGAGACTGATGGGAATACGTGTAGTTAATAAATCTTGGACTGCAGCTTTGGCTGTAGCAGGAAAAAAAAAAAAACAATTCTAGCAGCCGTTCGTAGTGGACTGCATGAGTCAGGAGACAGAACATATCAAGCAGACATTCCGAGGCCACAGCCGTGCATGTCTGGCAGACACACGCACACACAGACACACACACACACCAACTAACAGACACACAATCGAGATTGGTGTGTGTTCCGCTGTCGTCACGACACACTTCCCTAAATTATTCAGCCTCGCTCGCAGGCAGCCGCGGGTCGCGCACATCAATATTCTTCAATCCATCTGCAGTTTTTGTCTCTTGTTGGCTTTGTGCTGCAAGTAGCATCTAGGGGAACGACGACGACGGCCGAGTATTCTTTTCCACGCATTTAATCACAACTTGAAGCGCACACGACAACAAAACCGTGTAAAGGTGAACATGGAAGTGCAGGTTATGAACGGGCGGCGTGGCCGACAACCACCCGCAATGCACTTGACAATAGGGTTGATTAAAAAGGAACAATTACAATTATCGCCACCTTGGCTGAGGCTCTCTGGGGGCAAAGTACCGGCAGCCATTTTGTACTTCAATGATGCAAGCTTGGACTTACAAACATGAAGAAAGAAGCCTTTTTTCGCATGTACTTTTGTACTGACGAGTGAATTTGGGAGTTTTTCTGTTTGCACTGCACAATAACCCCATCTAAGCTGAAAGAACATTTTGAACCATGAGGCCCTGCCCCAAGCCAACCCCACCGCTACTTTTGTCCATATAATGTAGGCTGCAGTGTAGTCTGGGCAGCAGAAGGTGTTTATTTACTTACAGTGGGGCAAAAAAGTATTTAGTCAGCCACCGATTGTGCAAGTTCTCCCATTTAAAAAAATGACAGAGGTCTGTAATTTTCATCATAGGTACACTTCAACTGTGAGAGACAGAATGTGAAAAAAAATGCAGGAATTCACATTGTAGGAATTTTAAAGAATTTATTTGTAAATTATGGTGGAAAATAAGTATTTGGTCAACCATTCAAAGCTCTCACTGATGGAAGGAGGTTTTGGCTCAAAATCTCACCATACATGGCCCCATTCATTCTTTCCTTAACACGGATCAATCGTTCTGTCCCTTTGGCAGAAAAACAGCCCCAAAGCATGATGTTTCCACGCCCATGCTTCACAGTAAGTGAAGCATGACGAGGTGAGTTTATTCCAAAAAGTTCTATTTTGGTTTCATCTGACCACATGACATTCTCCCAATCCTCTGCTGTATCATCCATGTATCCATTTTGGTATAAACTCAACTCGTCGTGTTTGGAGGAAGAAGAATACTGAGTTGCATCCCAAGAACACCAAACCTACTGTGAAGCATGGGGGTGGAAACATCATGCTTTGGGGCTGTTTTTCTGCTAAGGGGACAGAACGATTGATCCGTGCTAAGGAAAGAATGAATGAGGCCATGTATCGTGAGATTTTGAGCCAAAACCTCCTTCCATCAGTGAGAGCTTGGAATGGTTGACCGAATACTTATTTTCCACCGTAATTTACAAATAAATCATTTACAATTCCTACAATGTGAATTCCTGGATTTTTTTTCACATTCTGTCTCTCACAGTTGAAGTGTACCTATGATGAACATTACAGATCTCTGTCATCATTTTAAGTGGGAGAACTTGCACAATCGGTGGCTGACTAAATACTTTTTTGCCCCACTGTAACTGCACGGATTAACAGGTACTTAGTAATTAGTACAAGGATGTCAAACTTGTTTGTAACAGTAACATGTATAAGGATTCCCCGTATCATATTGTTACACAATTGCCAATGCAATTCATAGTTTTATAGATTTTTAAACGTGCACTATTAAAAACATCTCCTGGTTTTGCAGTAAAAATGTTACCATACAAATTGCAGTGTTTCTTTTTTACAATATACTAGGGTTGTATGGCTAGTATAGTATAGTATAGTATTATAGTATAGTATAGTATAGTATAGTATAGTAGTTTAGTATCGCGGTTCTAATGAATCAAATAGTAAATAATAAATGGGTTGTACTTGTATAGCGCTTTTCTACCCCTTTTTATGGAGCCCAAAGCACTTTGACAGTATTTCTACATTCACCCATTCACACACACATTCACACACTGACGGCAGGAGCTGCCATGCAAGGCGCTAACCAGGAACCCCTCAGGAGCAAGGGTGAAGTGTCTTGCCCAAAGACACAAAGGACGTGACTCGGATGGTAGAAGGTGATGATTGAACCAGTAATCCTCAGATTGCTGGCGCAGCCACTCTACCAACTTCGCCACGCTGTTCCCTTCAAAAACGGTACTATACTCTTTTTGAAAAGTACAGGTTCCTTTTTATTTAGTTTTTTAAATGGCCATGACGACGAGTCGCCACGTCGTGACATTGCTGGTTTTACGAGCAGATGAGCATGTTCGGCAGGGCACAATCACTGAGTAATTACAAGCAGACACAGTGTGTAGACAGAAAAGGAAGAATGGATGCATTTTGGCCTAAAAACTAACAATAAAGGTGAAACTATAACACTGAAACGCCCTCAGGAAGACGTGCTTTAAGACGTGGCTTGCTAGCTAGCGGCTAACATCTATCTGCAGTCAGCAGTGTTTTAGCTACTTCTAAATCACTAATCCTCGCCTCCATGGCACAATATAAAGTGAGTTTCTTACAAGTATCATCCCTGCAGGACGAGGAATGGCTAAATATGCTTTACTACACACTGTAGGAGGATACAATAGTCGCCGGCGTCACCGCTAAAAAAAGCTACCGCTCCTGAATGTAAACAAATGCCATTGGTGGATCCACACCTGACATTCACCGTAATGATACCAAGGTCAATAGCGTATACAGTCGATACTACTATGATTACGTCAATATTTTTATCGTCACAAAATCTTTTTCCTTTTTTTTAACATTCATATTATGTTTATAAACCCAGGAAAGACATCCCTGGACACGAGGACTTTAAATATGACCAATGTATGATCCTGTAACTACTTGGTATCGGATCGATACCAAAATTTGTGGTATCATTCAAAACTAATCTCAAGTATCTGAACAACCGCAGAAAAATTGATTATTACATTTTAACAGAAGTGTAGATAGAACATGTTGAAACCGAAAATAACAAGATATTAACAGTAAATGAACAAAAGGATTAATCCTTTTGACAAAATAATAGAATGATAAATAAATCAATATATAACTGCATATATCAGCAGACAATTTAGGAGCCTTTGTTTGTTTACTTACTACTAAAAGACAAGTAGTCTAGTATGTTCACTATTTTACTAAAGGCCAAAATTTTTCTTTGATTGCAATAGGAAACATATCTTTAAAGTACTGTAAGATTTTTTTGTTCAAATAAAGCCAATAATGCAATTTTTTGTGGTCCTCTTTATTTAGAAAAATATCAACTTTTTGGTAACGTACCATACCATTTTTAATGCCTTTGTGCACGTACGCGGAGTTTGGTTGAAGACTTGTTGGCACTGGGTCAAATAGGTGTATTTATAATGGACTGCCTTAGTGTAATTTTGCAAATTTCCATGCCAAAAAGGCAAGTAACAAAGCGCTCTTAAGTACAGTAAAACCCCACTTTTGGATATGCCATAGACATGCTACTGATTAGCATGAGCAATTTTACATGGCAGTTTCAACAGCTCCAAATATGGTAATGAAAACCACAACTAAGATGCACATTACAATAAAACAGCTGGTGTGTAATAAGTACAATACTTACAGTACAAACACTGCGTGGGGCTGAACAAAAGATAATACTGGCCATAATCTACACACTACTGCTATTTAATGTCTTGGAATTGCAACCACATGCAAAGCCTACTAAATAATACTTGCAAATGATATCAAATGTAAGAAAACAAGATTTACCAACTGGACAGCACAGTTATCATTATCAGCTGACAGTTAAATGTTGTAAGAAACGTTTTGATTTTACAGTTAAAAATTTAATTTATTACCACAAGAACACACAAAGAATTGCTGAAAATTAGTAACAATATAGATTACCAGGTACCGGGACTTGGTACTGTATTGGTTCAAATGTGAAAGGTACCTACTCCTAATTGAGACGCCATTAAAATATTCCTCCGTATACTGAAGTTCCGTAAGAAGACATATTTCATAACTTAAAGACCACCCAGGATTTTTCCTTCTTTTGCCGCCCGTCCCCCCACCACAGTATTGATGCCACATCACACCCTTCATTGTCCTTCCCTTCTGGAGACTGAGCATGCCCTCTAAAAATATCAACCGGGTGGTCCCCGGTGGGAGCATGCAGAAAAGAGCGGAAGGTGTTTCATGAAAATGAAAATCCCAACCCAATCCTCACAGATGCAGGCCTTTGTAGCTCTAGGGGGGCCAAACGCCACACGATATAGACCTCATCGAGGCAGACACAGAATGACAATAGCCACGAGAAAGTCGACTCTTTCAACCATCTGTCTGATATCGTTTTTTTTATTTATTATTATTTAGTCCACCCCAAGTGGCGTTTGGAATCATTAATACATCAGACAATACAGCTATGACCTGACAAAAAGAAGGATATACTGCTTGTATGATTGCATCATGTCTTGTCATTAATACTGTACCTTATGTAGTAACCTTAGCGACTATGCTACAACTACATTTACAACATTAACATGGTCCTGGCTGGTCCACCGACATTAGACAATATAGGTCAAGGGACGACAACCTAAAAAGTTGAAAGAGCCATATTGGACCAAAAATACAAAAACAAATATGTCTAGAGCCGCAAAAAAATAAAAGCCATATTACATACAGATAGTGTCATGAGGTATAAATTTAATTAAGAGGACTTAAAGAAAACCAAATGAGCTCAAATGAGGCATAGTGATTCAATATGTACATATAGCTAGCCTAAATAGCATGTTAGCATCGATTAGCTTGCAGTGACCAAATATGTCTGATTAGCACTCCTCACAAGTCAATAACGTCAACAAAACTCACCTTTGTGCATTCATGCACAACGTTAAAAGTTTGGTGGACAAAATGAGACGGGAAAAGAAGTGGCATAAAACACGTCCTCGAAAGTCGGAGAAAGTTGTACATGTTAACAAACTTGAGTGAGTTCAAGGACTGCCAAAATTAGTAGGACAAAACGGCGTTCGCCAAATACTCGACTCGTGTTTAATACAAACAGTGTGCTTTATAACGATTAGGGAGGTTTGTTTCATGTTTGTCCTCCTACAGAAACTATATTAAAACAAAAAATATATTTTTTATATTTTTTTCCTCTCATCTTTTTCCATTTTACATACATTTTTGAAAAAGCTCCAGAGAGCCACTGGGGCGGCGTAAAAAGCCGCATGCGGCTCTAGGGCTGCGGGTTGCCGAACCCCGGTATAGGTAATCCAGGGTCGCTAAGGCAACAACAGAAACCCGACTCGACCCTGTGATGTTAAGATACAAGTATTACATATTGTAGCTTTAAAGCATGCAGTACATACACCGACTGGCAACAACATTGTTTAATCATCTTTAATGTGTGACAGAACTAGCGCTAACACGGACACAGCATGAAAGGTGACCTGGCTGGTCCACAAACATTATAGAACTCCAGAGTATACATAAAATACATAAAATATGTGCTTAACGTATGTATGTATCTGTAATAATAATGGTGTTCATGGTAATTATGTAACGTAGCGACCCCGAAAGGGACAAGCGGTAGAAAATGGATGGATGGATAAATTTAGCTTGGAAAGTAGTTAGAATCTGCAATAACAATGATTACTTTCATGTTTCCTAATGCAACATTTTATGTTATCATACATTACAAACTTTTTTTATCAAAATAAATATATAATTGACTTATGATTTCAAAGCAAGTTATCCATTAAAGGCCTACTGAAACCCACTACTACCGACCACACAGTCTGATAGTTTATATATATCAATGATGAAATCTTAACATTGCAATACATGCCAATACGGCCGGTTTAGTTTACTAAATTGCAATTTTAAATTTCGCGCGGAAGTATCATGCTAAAACGTTGCGGTATGATGACGCGTGCGCGTGACATCACGCATTGTAGAGGACATTTTGTTCCAGCACCGTTCCCAGCTATAAGTCGTCTGTTTTCATCGCATAATTCCACAGTATTATGGACATCTGTGTTGCTGAATCTTTTGCAATTTGTTCAATGAATAATGGAGACGTCAAAGAAGAAAGCTGTAGGTGGGAAGCAGTGTATTGCGGCCGCCTTTAGCAACACAAACACAGCCGGTGTTTCATTGTTTACATTCCCGAAAGATGACAGTCAAGCTTTACCATGGAACAGAGATGTCAAGCGAACACGGTTGGATTGGACCACACACACAAAGTACAGTGTATTATGCAGCAATCATTTCGAAAGATCGTGTTTCGAAGAGGGTCCCTTGCGAAGGGCAGAGATGGGCATCGCCACCACCCGTTGACTGGTGCTGAAGAAAGGTGCGGGGCCGACCTTCAGGTTGTACAAGAACGACCATATAATCTCACTAAAACACTAGTAACACAATAGGCAGATAAGGGATTTTCCTGAATTATCCTAGTAAATGTGTCTAATAACATGTGAATCGCTCCCACTGCCCTCGTCTTTTTTTGTTTTTCTAGTCCTTCATTCTCACTTTCCTCATCCACAAATCTTTTATCCTCGCTCAAATTAATGGGGAAATTGTCACTTTCTCGGTCCAAATCGCTCTCGCTGCTGGTGGCCATGATTGTAAACAACCCGTGACGTCACGCGCATATCGTCCGCTACTTCCGGTACAGCAAGGCTTTTTTATCAGCGACCAAAAGTTGCAAACTTTATCGTCGATGTTCTCTACTAAATCCTTTCAGCAAAAATATGGCAATATCGCGAAATGATCAAGTATGACACATAGAATGGACCTACTATCCCCGTTTAAATAAGAAAATCTCATTTCAGTAAGCCTTGAAAGTGTACACTGTAAAAATATCAATTGATTTCACGTAAAAAAAAAAAAATAAAACACCCATAAACTGGCTGCTCAAGTGGCCAGAATTTTACTGTTTAAAAAAAACAAAAAAACAATGATACTGTATTTCCATTAACAATAATGTGCTGTAAAAATATTCTACGATAAAATTCTGGCGACTGAGCTGTTTTTTTTACGCAAAAATAAAAACAATCAAATGCATAGGCAATTGTGTAATCTTACGGAGTAAATCCTTATAAATGTATATTTACAGTTACAAGTCCCTCCGAGGGCAGCCAGAACTGTGATGTGGCCCTCAGTGAAAACGACATTGGCACCCCTGGTTTAAGGTCTAATTTGTAATTATAGTTCCTTTAAAACACAGTTTTAACATACAGGTAGGTATCTGTCAGTGTAAGCGCTAAAAACTACCGCTACAACAAAGATGACAGGGAGAAGACACTGCCGATAGGAGGCTCGTAAGTAAGGCCACCCACAAAACGACGCATCCTGAAGAGACGATAACTAAAATTTTATGTATGCAACATTTTGACCAAAGATCTACCATTAAATGCTATGTAGACCACAAGGAAGTAGAACAAAATAATCATAATATGACCCCTTTAATGCGCCTTATAATCCGATGCGCCTTTTCTAAGAAAATAGACCTAAATGGACCAGCCCATTAGCAGTGTGCCTTGTAAATATATACTACACCGGTAATTATCTTGCAAACGGTATATGTCCTGTATATGGTCATTACTAATGCCACTAAATCCAAGTCGTATCAGCAGCGTAAAGTGCAGCAATATGGCGGATGAGGACAAGTGGGAGGTTGTTGGGAGTATATACTTGACACGACAAGGTCACGTCCAACCCTGGGATTAAAGAGCCACATCAATACTTGGAGGGTCCAGCGCCCGTGGGCCTTATTCAGTAATCTATCAGATCAGGACATCTCCTCTCAACCTCGGTAAGACCGGACAGCGGATCAATAACAGCATGTGCAATCACCATCCAAGATGCGGGACTTCATATCGTATAGAGAGTTTTATACCATCCTGCTCGTGGATATATCCTTAATCAGCTGTTTTTGGCATTTATAAGGACGAGAGAGAAGCCATATTGACTGCTGATCCATTTTCTGAAAAGGTCAAAGTAAGACGATCGTCTCTTCAACTGAGAAATTATTCATGAGAGACAGACTCAGATAAAGATACGATTTTAATGGGTATTTCATTCATCGAAATCTTCTGCACTCCTGTTTCCATGCATCGCACACAGCGTCTCTTCTGGCCGAGGCAAAGTAGCGCGACCGTAAACGACTGACACTCTTACAAACATGCCCTTGCCTTGTGTCTATTCATCACGGAAACACGCTACTGGCGTCTGGTGACATTTATCACGCCACAACTTTCATGTCGCTGCTCTGCTGAAGACTCCCCCCCTCCCACCGTATATTATCGAATATTTCTGCTCTTAAATATTTATAAGCCTTTAACTGATATTCTCCTCTGCGCTCCATTAGCTCCACAAGGGACCTGTGGTCCCTAGCAGGGGAGCGCCAACCACCCCCCACGATCAAGTACCCCCGCAGTCGCCCACAGAGGATGGCCCACACTGAGACAGGTGGGGGGGAAAATGAAGAAAAATGTTACAGTAGTGAGGGAAAAAAAAGAAAAATATCACTATGGATTAGCAGTATACGGTATTTTCTGGAATTTAGGGCTCACCGAATTATTAGGGACAGTAAAGGAGTTCATCCATCCATTTTCTACCGCTTGTCCCTTTTGGGGTCGCGGGGGGTGCTGGAGCCTATCTCAGCTGCATTAGGGCGGAAGTGTTTTTTTTCCCCCTGTCATCTTTGTTGGGAGTGGAAGAAGTGTCAAAATATGGAGCTAACGTGGCTCACTAGTGCAACAACAACGCTAGGAATGTGTCCCATGAATCACCGTCCGACCGAAACTCTCTAATAACAAAAGTTCCTTGGGTGACTTATATCAACTCACTACACCGGTATGTTTTCGTTCTTCTATAGCGAGATATAAGTTAGAATGTTACACGACTTTATATTACAAATGGCAACAGCAGAGGATGGATGTCCCATAACAAGAAGCTAGAGAAAAAGAAGACTACGAAATCGGCACGGACCACAGTGGTGGACGCGCACAAATTTTCAGGACTTATACAGATGTCAAATACACATCAGCAGGTACCAGAAGGTAAGAAAAGTTGCTTTTGTATAATAATGCAAAAAAATAATATCCAACCATCAATTTTCTACCGCTTTTCCTTTTCAGGGTCGCGGGGGGTGCTAGAGCCTATCTCAGCTGCACATGGATGTAAGGCGGGGTACACCCTGGACAAGTTGCCACCTCATCAAAACAATAATATGTGTTACTTTATACACACACCATAATAATACTCATATGTTGAAGCACAGTACAATCCATCAAGCAGGGCAGCTTCATCGCTTACCAAAGTCGTCCTAAAAAATGTTGATGGATTTTTGAGCGCCGTGTGTAATGTTCTATATCTTCAATGCAACATATAAAATGTTGGTGTTGTTTACTTCAGTCATATTGCAGTTTACACGTATCTCTTATGTGTGACTGCCATCAACTGGTCACACTTATCATTTCATCACCTACCAATTAAAATAGCTTTGAGGTCGGGAAGCACAACCAAAATTATTTCGTACCATAGGCAAACCGGGTTATAAGGCGCACTGTCGATTTTTGAGAAAATTAAAGGATTTTTGGTGCGCCTTATAGTCCGAAAAATACGGTAATCAATTGATTGATAATCAATACTTATGTGTATTGATTGTTGATGGATCATGTTTTGAAATTTGACAAAGGTGCATCCAGCAGAGGCACTGTTGTTTGCGTCTCAACTAGTTTGAGCTACATCCATACTATACTAGCTGCATTATTCTGCTCAGTTTTCATATTAATTTTCGAACATTCCAAAAAAAAGTAGTAATAATATTTGAATCGATTGCCATTTCTCCCCAAAGTCCATCAAATACACGTAACAATCGATAGCAGCTAATGGCTAACAGGCTAACAGATGGAGCGACACAGAAACACAACGTAAATCAACTCACATGAATCGCAACTTGCCCGTTCACAAAGGCAAAGCTCCATAAGGTCTTTCAGGCCTTTGTGCACACGTTGGAAAACATAATTACCCGCTCAAGCGCCTCCTTATTTCCCCATCACTTCCCAGAGATCATGATCCTGTGATGCCCCCCCCCTCCCCGTACACGCACCCCCCACCCCCAAGTTCAAATTAAGAATTTATTTTAACCAGCGAGCAGCTTCTGTCGACACATGTCGGCAGGCCTGATCAAAGGTGAACGTGCTCCTTTATCAGAGTGAGGGGGGGTGGCTGTCAGAAATAGGAGAACATTAAGATTGAATAACCTTCACACGCTTGCATGAACCTCATTATTTAAATATCGAAAACTTAAGTAAAGCAGCCCTTATATATTTGCATGCATATAAGTCACGTTTTCCAACGCTATACAGTACGTATCTTTTGTGTATTGATCAAAAACCCTGCCTTGACAAAGATAATACTCAGGTATTAATGTTTATCACTGTGGTTTGCAATGGTGTGCTTTCATCATAGAGGAGAGACCTACTTCTAACATTTTGACTCTCATCTAAGCAAAATAATAGACGCACTAGAACTGCAGCTATTGATTATGTTGGTAATCGAGTCATCAATTAATTTGTTCAATTATTCAGGTAATCGAATAAAGCACACTTTCTAGCTTTTTAGGGAAAATAGTTGAAATAAAGAAGGATTTTTCCAACGACCTTTACTGTTTCTTCACATAACTTTGAAAGTGCAATTTTCTAACGGTGTCATGTCTTTATAATCATGTTTTGTTTGGTTCTGGTCTGTTGTTTTTTTGGACTCTTAGTAGCTGTTCACGCTCCCCTGTTTTTTCACCATGACGACCATTAGTTTCACCTGTTATGTGTTCACAATTCACACACCTGATTTATTTGGACTCACGCACCTGTCAATGTTCACATCACTATTATTTAAGCCATAGTTGCCAGGTAGTCGGCCTGGCGACATCACCCTTGATATACACCTGATACCCGAATGATTACGCGGTCCGTGCAATAGTGCTCCTGCCATTGCTCTGTGGTTTTTGACTTTTTCACGCCACAGTAAGTGTTTTGTTTATGTCCATAGTTCAGGCTACGTGTTTACGTTTTTGTTCCTAGCTAAGTTTGGGTCACCGCCTGCCGCCTTTGGTTTGTTCTTTTGATAGATTAATTAAATCATGTCTTTACCTTCACGCCTTGTCCAGCTTTGCACCCCGGGAAAACAAACCGCTCCAAAGTCCAAGTTATGACAAATGGTAGCACCAGTATATATTACTCACATTAAAAGGAAAAAAAAAAGAAAAAAAAATGTTGCCAGATGAACCAAACTACACAAAAAGATTGATAATAAAGTATGGTAGAGTGTGTGAGAATATTTAACAATTCAACATACCATATTTTTTGCACTACGGGGCACACTGGATTATAAGGCGCACTGTCAATGAATGGTCTATTTTCGATATATTTTCATATACTGTATAGGGTGCACCGAATTATAGAGTGCATTAAAGGGGTCATATTATTAATTTTTTTTCTAAATGTAAAACACTTCCTTGTGCTCTACATAACATGTAGTGGTGGTACTTTGGTCAAAATGCTGCATAGATTATGTTTTACAGATCATCTTCAGTCCGCTTTCTGATAGTCGCTTCGGGATGCGCCGTTTTGTAGGCGGTCTTATTTGCGTGGCTCACCTTCGACATCGTCTTCTCCCCGTCATCTTTGTTGTAGCGGTGTAGCGTGCAAGGACGGGACTGGAAGAAGTGTCAAAAGATGCAGCTAACTGTTTTAATGACATTCAGACTTTACTTCAATCAACAACGAAGCTGTTAAAATGTGGACTTTGGTGCAGTTTTCGGCGTGGATAGTTTTACCGAGATGCAAAGGAAGGTGACGGGACATGGGGTGACGGTAAATACATGTTTAAATTACAGTATACTATAAAAGTGCAAACAAAAGGCACGCACAAGGTGGAGAACAAACTTGGCTAAGAAACAAAAACTATCACAAAGGCAAAACCATGGACATAAAACAAAAACACTTACAGTGACGAGAGCAGAGCAGCATGAACTATGAAAATTGCATGAAGCAGCAAACATGGCATGATGCAGAATGAACAGAGCATGAAACAATCAATGACGCCAGAACGACCAACTGAAACACCAGGCTTAAATAGAAATCTCATGATTGACAACAGGAGCGTGAGTCTCATAAGGACAGGCGAAAACTAATGGGTCGCCATTGTGGAAGAACAAGGGAGTGAAAAAACAGGAACTATTGGAGTCTTGAAGTAACAGAACCTAATTAAACAAAACATGATCACAAAACATGACAGAAGCAGCATCTCCTCATCCGTGGCTCACTGGAGCAACAACAACGCTAGAAATGTGTCCCATGAAAAAACGTCTTACCGGAACTCTCTAATAACTAAAGTTCCTTAGGTGAATAATATAAACTCACTACACAGGTATGTTTTAGCGCTTTCATGGCAAATTTACTGACAGATATAAGTAAGAACTTTACACTACTTTATATTAGAAATGGCAACAGCGGAGGATGAATGTCCCATACCAAGAAAATAGAGAAAAAGAAGCTTATCGACTACGTCGTCGGCACAAACTACAAAGGCGGACGGGTGCAAATTTTCAGGACTTATGCAGATCCCAAATACACATCAGCAGGTACAAAAAGGTAAGAAAAGTTGCTTTTGCATCCAGCGGTGACGGTTCATAGCTAACCACTATTTACATTGTAGATTGTCACTGAAGGCATTAAAACAATAACACTTGTGAAGTGAAAACCATTTCAAGTTCATCAAGAGAATGCCAAGAGTGTGCAAAGTAGTTACCAGAGCAAAGGATGGCTGTTTTGAAGAAACTAGAATACAAAACATGTTTTTAATTATTTTACCATTTTTTGTTAAGTACATAACTCCAAATGTGTTTATTCATATTTTTGATGCCTTCAGTGACAACCTACAATGTAAATAGTCATGAAAATGTGTCCAACTTTTTGGCCTGTACTGTATAAAATAATAAAAAGGATAATTGAATATTACTGGAACATTAGCGTAAACAAATGTGTTTTAACTGCCTAATGTTTAAAAAAATGGAATCTAATGGTTTTCATGAGGAATAAACTGTATTATATCCTACTGTATATTCAACTTTTTTTCGGGTAATTGATAAAATCTTCATACTTCTCATATTGAAAGTGTGCACATTTTATTATTCTCTACTAATCAGGATTTTTTTTCAGGTATTACAATATTTGTGTCTATTAGGAATTAAGGCTTTAAAAAAATCATTATTAAATGAATATTCATCTGACTGTCAAAACTGAGTATTGTTAACTTTGTAAAGGCAGATGTTTTTTTTTTAACGGATCTCATTGGAGAGGTGTGCCTAATGTTGTGTACGATGAGCATTAAAATACATTAAAAGCATGCAGTGCTTGTGTTAACATGCAAATAGGACGAGCAGTAAGAAGAGTAAGAATACAGTAGAACAACAGAGGAGTAGGCACACTGTCTATTCCTCGCTACAAAAAAATGTGCCGCAAAAGAAGAGCGGAAATCAAAGCAGTTGAATGAGAAACAACATTTGAACGCTGCCTTTCGTTCTCTCTCTCAGCCTGTCTGCCTGGCTCGTACAGGGAGCGCCTTGCCATGCCATTAGTGCAGTGCAACATCAAACAGGAAATGAATAATAGAGACTGGGATTTTTCAGAAGACGAGCGAGAGAGTCCTTTCCCTGCCGTACATTGATCTGAGGGCAGCAACCACCTCCACAAAAAGACGTTGTTTCTCACTGCCGGCCCTGCCAAAATGTGACTTAGCCAGCCGAGACGTATGGTACACATAAGGGGAAGAAAAAGATGCGAACATGTGGTTCTAATTACACACAGGCAGCGTGCTAAAGCCAAGCTGCACATCTTAAGCCTCGCACGCCACACTCGGGGTAACAAAAAGCACGCTGCCTCATTAAATCTTACATATCTCAGTGTTCTGGCAGTCTACAACATACAGAACACGCTCTGACTGTGTCTGTCTTTGGGAGAGGGCCTCTTTTGTTAGCGTTTGCCTCGGCTTCCTATCAAACATGAATGAGAAACAGGAAGCTCGGGCCTGTAGACCACATGGAGGGTGAACTCACACTGGGCCATTTCAAGCGTGGCGGACTTGGACGCAGTCTTCTCCCCTTTCTCCCCAGCATACGTGAGCCATCACTTCATTATACAACACTGTATTACTGCAACGATCCTGACTTAAGGGTTGTTGTTTTTTTGGAGTCTTTGTTTATTTGTATTAGCTGGTGGTTGTCATTTATAACTGGCGGGAGGAGCGATCACACTAATTACAACACATGTCGCACACATGCTCAAGCGTGAAAGAGTGTACAGTCGGCTTTAAACTTGTGGATTATGAGAAGTAGTTCTATTTATTTCTTTTATGCACGGAGACGGTTATCATTGATAACTGGCGGGCGGAGTGATCTCATCAATTATAAGACACACCTACGTTGGATGTCTACATATAGTGCATGCATGTGATTAGGCATTGAGAATACAAACAAAAAACTGACTTTGACTTTGTGAATTGTGTTTAATATTTCTATTCATGCATGGGACGGCGTGGCGCGGTTGGGAGAGTGGCCATACCAGGAACCCTCAGGTTCCTGGTTCAATCCTGACATTCTACCAACCTAGTCACGTCCATTGTGTCTTTGAGCAAGACACTTTCCCCTTGCTCCTGATGGGTTGTGGTTAGCGCCTTGCATGGCAGCTCCCACCATCAGTGTGTGAATGGGTGAATGTGGAAATAGTGTCAAAGCGCTTTGAGTACCTTGAAGGTAGAAAAGCGCTGTACAAGTATAATCCATTTACCATTTAACATATTGTACACAGTGACAACTATCATATTTAACTGGTGGACGGAGTGATCGCATCCATCATAACACACACCTACGTTGGATGTGTACATATAGTGCATGCATGTGTTTAGGCATGAGAATACAATGACGTTTGACTTTGTGAAATGTGTCTAGTAATTCTATTCATGCATATTGTACACGGTAACAATTATAACAAATAACTGGTGGGCGGCGTGATCGCATCAATTATAAGACACACCTTTGTTGGATGTGTACATATAGTGCATGCATGTGTTAAGCCATGAGAAAACAATGACTTTTGACTTTTAAAATTGTGTCTAGTATTTCTATTCATGCATATTATACACGGTGACAATTATTATAAATAACTGGTGAATGATCGCATTAGAATTATGACAAATCTATGTTTAGGGGCGGCATGGCGTAGTGGGTAGAGCGGCCGTGCCAGAAACCTGAGGGTTGCAGGTTCGCTTCCCACCTATTGACATCCAAATCGCTGCCGTTGTGTCCTTGGGCAGGACACTTCACCCTTTGCCCCCGGTGCCGCTCACACTGGTGAATGAATGATGAATGAATGATTGGTGATGGTCAGAGGGGCCGTAGGCACAAACTGGCAGCCACGCTTCCGTCAGTCTACCCCAGGGTAGCTGTGGCTATTGATGTAGCTTACCACCACCAGGTGTGAATGAATGATGGGTTCCCACTTCTCTGTTAGATACTCTTTGAGTATCTAACAATAGAAAAGGGCGATATAAATCTAATCCATCATTATTATTATTATTATGTTTTGTGTGTGCTCCTGAATGAGCGAATGCATATATGTATTTTTTTTTCTCTCAAGTCTTCCTATACTTTCCAACATACAAGTGGCATAAATATCTGGTGAGGTACTTCTAAATCACTAATCCTCCCCTCAATGGCGACGAATAAAGTACGTTTCTTACAAGTATCATCCCTGCAGGACGAGGAATAACTAAACATGTTTCACTACACACCGTTGGAGGATACAATAGCTCACCGGCGTCACCGCTAATGTTTTATTGTCACAAAATCTGTTCTTCTTTTTTTTAAATTCATATTATGTTTTTAAACTCAGGAAATAAGTCTCTGGAGACATGAGGACTTTGAATATGACCAAGGTATGATCCTGTAACTACTTGGTATTGGATGGACACCTACATTTGTGGTATCATCCAAATATAATGTAAAGTATCAAACAACAGAAGAATAAATGATTATTACATTTTAACAGGAGTGTATATACATGTTAAAAGAGAAAATAATCAGGTATTGACAGTAAATGAACAAGTGGATTAATAATCCATTGTTACCGCATGTCCTTCATAATGTTGACAAAACAATAGAATGATAAATGACACAATATGTTACTGCATATGTCAGCAGATTAATTAGGAGACCTTGTTTGTTTACTTACTACTAAAATACAAGTTGTCTAGTATGTTCACAAGTTTATTTAAAGCCAAAATTGTTCTTCGATTGCAATAAAAAACAGACGTTTTATGTACCAGAAGATTATTTGTTAAAATAAAGCCAATAATTCAATTTTTTGTGATTCCCTTTATTTAGAAAAGTATCGAAAAGTATCTAAATACATTTTGGTAGTGGTACCAAAATATTGGTATTGGGACAACCCTACTATGTGGTTATTACTAATAACTGGCTGGAAGAAGGGTCATATGGACTATATTACAAGTTTACATTGTTATTTAAGGATGTGATGTGAATTCTCCCTGCCCACTGGGTGTGAGTTTTCCTTGCCCTTTTGTGGGTTCTTCCGAGGATGTTGTAGTCGTAATGATTTGTGCAGTCCTTTGAGACATTTGTGATTTGGGGCTATATAAATAAACATTGATTATTTGATTGATATTTTGTGTCGATCTTTTCATCTGTTTTATACAAGTTAATAACTTGCGGGACGAGTGATCTCTTAACAAAATAGGTAGTACATCCAAGGCTTATTAGGCTTGTCAGAGGTTCCAACTAGAAGAGACCGCAGCATCTACGGAGTATAATAGGCTATCACATTAGCGACAAACATGCTATTTTTGCATTGACCGTCGGTCAAGCTGCACTGCAAGAGAGCGAGAGAAAGAAAACGAGCGGTAAGTTAGAGAGAAGCAAATCAAAAGTCAAATGAGGAAAGCGAGAAATTAATTTGTGCGCCCTCCCGATTTCTCTGCAGGCAGACATCGATCACGCGGTGGCCTGCCTCCCTCCCTCTCGCTTTGGAGGTGGCGGCATTGGCTGTTGAGGGATAGGGGGTCCTTGTAATCAGGCACAGGAGAACGGCGAGCCTGCCTCCTTAAGCCCAGTCCTTATTTCTATAAAGTGGACCAGAAAATGTTTCTTTCCGCACAACTACCCTTTGATATATCAATACAAATTAACGCAGCAGGCAGACAAAAACATTGTTTTTCTTTTTTTCCCTGCGGTCAAGAAAGCAGCACCACTAGGTTGGTTGGAAAAAATCAAACATCAGAAATGACACTGATTATTTTGTAGGTTATCAGAAGAAATCTCCTACTTAAATGACATTTATTGCATAGGAAGAATCTAGAATTTCACAGGTGCTACGTGATGGTCATCTACAACAATGCATTGTCTAGAAGAAATCGTCATAATAAAGAATTAATCATTATAAAATGAGTGGAATTGATTAGTTCAGCAGTGTCAAACTCGTTTTCATTGAGCGCCACATCGCAGTTACGGTTGCCCTCTGAGGGCCGCTTTTAACAATGAGTAATATATGAATATAGATATAACAATATATATTTTTGTAACATCTTTAAATTGTACTTTAAAAACTGGCAGCTCAGTCACCAGAATTTTACAGTAAAAGCAGTGTTTTTTTACAACATACAAAAAAATGTAATAAATGGAATGTAATGGAGAAACAATACCACTGTTTTTAGCGGTAAAATTCAAGTAACAGAGCGGCATGTTTTTTTTAAACCGTAAAATCTGTTTTTATTTTTGTTTTGTTTTTTAGTGTCTTACTGTATAGGGAAAAAAAACAGTACCAAAGGTAATTTTACGGTAAAAAACTCAGTCGGCGGAATTTAACCGTAAAATCTATTGTCAATGTTACGGCCTACACTTTCATTGATAATTCATTTTGAAATCATAAGTCAAGTACATATTCATGCACATTTATTTATTTTAACAAAAAAATTTGGGGGGAATACATGATAATATAATATTTGGATTTTGATAATATAGTATTTTAAAATATATGCAATTGCATGCAGTACATGATTTTTTAATGTCAAAAGGGAAATAAATATATTTAGTTTGAAAAGATTAAGCATTTGGCCCCCGGGCCATGAATTTGACACCAGTGGATTAGTTCTATATTCATCCAATTTAGGAAAAATTGAGTGACCAGCAGAGGCGCTGTTAATACTGCCTGGACAAACTTGGGCTACTGTGGGTAGTCTGTGGGGGATCCAATTAGTCAGGTTGTCAAGTTGTATTGACAACAACTATCTGGGGATGTTAGGTGTGAAACTGTCATATCATGGTTATCGTGACCAAAATGTTGTGGTATTGTTGAACAAGTACTGATACAATCATTTGGGCTACTTTATTTTAATAACTAAAATAAAAAACTGTTAAAAAAAACACTATTTAGCATGTTTTGTGTTTCTTATGCTTCACTGATAATGTTTTAGTCTTAATATTTGAACTGTTTCATTGGCTAAAATATTTATTTCAATGAAAAGTAACAAATCAAATATACTATTATAATTTATTATTTCTGATGGGCAATGTTGTCAGCACTCCTTGAAGGCACCGCAGAACACCACTGTCTAATATTCTTCTGAGTATACTGTGGAACAACCACTCTACTGTTTTAGGTCCATCCATCCATTTTGTACCGCTCATTCCCTTTGGGGTCGCAGGGAGCGCTGGTGCCTGTCTCAGCTACAATCGGGCGGAAGTCGCCACCTCATCGCAGGGCCAACACAGATAGACAGACAATATTCACACTCACGTTCACACACTAGGGCCAATTTAGTGTTGCCAATCAACCTATTCCTAGGTGCATGTCTTTGGAGGTGGGAGGAAGCCGGAGTACCCGCAGGGAACCCACGCAGTCACGGGGAGGACTTGCAAACTCCACACAGAAAGATCCCGAGCCCGGGATTGAACCCAGGACTACTCAGGACCTTCGTATTGTGAGGCAGACGCACTAACCCCCTCTGCCACTGCGAAGCCCTCTTTTAGGTTCAATGTAGACAAATAGCTTAGTTACTCAGACAGCAACATGTTTTTGTACATTTCGGTAGAGGTATGTCGTTTCTTAATGGGGAAAGATATTAATGTTCCTTGTTTTCATGTTAGCATTTATGCCAGCGAGCTAGCCCCAGCCAGTTTGTGAGTTTATCAAAGTGCAGTTATCAATCGCGGTTTTACGATCATTCTAATTTTAAACAGAAACACTGACCCTCGGGAGTTTTACCGCGTTTATCATTACATCCCTACTAGGTTGTCTTAATACCAATATTTTAGTACTGGTACCAAAATGCATTTCGATACTTTACTAAATAAAGGGAGCCACAAAAAATGGCATTATTGGCTTTATTTTAACAAAAAATCTTAGGGTACATTAAATATGTTTCTTATTGCAAACAAAGAAAACATTTGTGAAAATAGTGAACATACTAGACAACTTGTTGTTAGTAGTAGGTAAGCAAACAAAGACTCCTAATTTGTCTGCTGACAAATGCAGTATCATATTGTGTCATTTATCATTCTATTATTTTGTCATAATGATAAAGGACAAGCTGTTAAAATTGATTATAAATCTACTTGTTAATTTAGTATTAATATCTGCTTATTTTCCATTTAAACACATTATATCTACACTTCTGTTAAAATGTAATAACCACTTATTCTTCTGTTGTTTGATACTTGACATTAGTTTTGGATGATACCACAAATTTAGATGTCAATCCAATACCAAGTCGTTACAGGATTTTACATTGGTCATATTCAAAGTCGTCATGTGGGACGTATTTCCAGAGTTTATAAAGATAATCCATCTATCCATCTTCTTCCGCTTATCCGAGGTCGGGTCGCGAGGGCAACAGCCTAAGCAGGGAAACCCAGACTTCCCTTTCCCCAGCCACTTGGTCTAGCTCTTCCCGGGGGATCCCGAGGCGTTCCCAGGGGATCCCGAGGCGTTCCCAGGCTAGCCGAGAGACATAGTCTTCCCAACGTGTCCTGGGTCTTCCCCGTGGCCTCCTACCGGTTGGACGTGCCCTAAACACCTCCCTAGGGAGGCATCCTGACCAGATGCCCGAACCACCTCATCTGGCTCCTCTCGATGTGGAGGAGCAGCGGCTTTACTTTGAGCTCCTCCCGGATGGCAGAGCTTCTCACCCTATCTCTAAGGGAGAGCCCCGCCACACGGCGGAGGAAACTCATTTCGGCCGCTTGTACCCGTGATCTTATCCTTTCGGTCATGACCCAAAGCTCATGACCATAGGTGAGGATGGGAACGTAGATCGACCGGTAAATTGAGAGCTTTGCCTTCCGGCTCAGCTCCTTCTTCACCACAACGGATTGGTACAACGTCCGCATTACTGAAGACGCCGCACCGATCCGCCTGTCGATCTCACGATGCACTCTTCCCCCAGTCGTGAACAAGACTCCAAGGTACTTGAACTCCTCCACTTGGGGCAGGGGCTCCTCCCCAACCCGGAGATGGCACGCCACCCTTTTCCGGGCGAGAACCATGGACTCGGACTTGGGGGTGCTGATTCTCATTCCGGTCGCTTCACACTCGGCTGCAAACCGATCCAGTGAGAGCTGAAGATCCCGGTCAGATGAAGCCATCAGGACCACATCATCTGCAAAAAACCGAGACCTAATCCTGCGGTCACCAAACCGGAACCCCTCAACGCCTTGACTGCGCCTAGAAATTCTGTCCATAAAAGTTATGAACAGAATCGGTGACAAAGGACAGCCTTGGCGGAGTCCAACCCTCACTGGAAATGTGTTCGACTTACTGCCGGCAATGCGGACCAAGCTCTGGCACTGATCGTACAGGGAGCGGACCGCCACAATAACACAGTCCGATACCCCATACTCTCTGAGCACTCCCCACAGGACTTCCCGAGGGACACGGTCGAATGCCTTCTCCAAGCCCACAAAGCACATGTAGACTGGTTGGGCAAACTCCCATGCACCCTCAAGAACCCTGCCGAGAGTATAGAGCTGGTCCACAGTTCCAAGACCAGGACGAAAACCACACTGTTTCTCCTGAATCCGAGGTTCGACTATCCGGCGTAGCCTCCTCTCCAGTACCCCTGAATAAACCTTACCGGGAAGGCTGAGGAGTGTGATCCCGCGATAGTTGGAACACACCCTCCGGTCCCCCTTCTTAAAGAGAGGAACCACCACCCCGGTCTGCCAATCCAGAGGTACCGCCCCCGATGTCCACGCGATGCTGCAGAGTCTTGTCAACCAAGACAGCCCCACAGCATCCAGAGTCTTAAGGAACTCCGGGCGGATCTCGTCCACCCCCGGGGCCTTGCCACCGAGGAGCTTTTTAACTACCTCAGCGACCTCAGCCCCAGAAATAGGAGAGTCCACCACAGATTCCCCAGGCACTGATTCCTCATAGGAAGACATGTTGGTGGGATTGAGGAGGTCTTCGAAGTATTCCTTCCACCGATCCACAACATCCGCAGTTGAGGTCAGCAGAACACCATCCGCACCATACACGGTGTTGATAGTGCACTGCTTCCCCTTCCTGAGGCGGCGGGGGGTGGTCCAGAATCGCTTCGAAGTCGTCCGGAAGTCGTTTTCCATGGCTTCCCCGAACTCCTCCTATGTCCGAGTTTTTGCCTGAGCGACCGCTGAAGCCGCACACCGCTTGGCCTGTCGGTACCTGTCCACTGCCTCCGCAGTCCTATGAGCCAAAAGGACCCGATAGGACTCCTTCTTCAGCTTGACGGCATCCCTCACCGCTGGTGTCCACCAAGGGGTTTTAGGATTGCCGCCCCGATAGGCACCAACTACCTTGCGGCCACAGCTCCGATCAGCCGCTTCGACAATAGAGGTGCGGAACATGGTCCACTCGGACTCAATGTCCAGCACCTCCCTCGTGACATGTTCGAAGTTCTTCCGGAGGTGGGAATTGAAACTTTCTCTGACAGGAGACTCTGCCAGACGTTCCCAGCAGACCCTCACAATGCGTTTGGGCCTGCCAGGTCGGTCCGGCATCCTCCCCCACCATCGCTGCCAACTCACCACCAGGTGGTGATCGGTAGAAAGCTCTGCCCCTCTCTTCACTCGAGTGTCCAAAACATAAGGCCACAAATCCGATGACACAACTACAAAGTCGATCATGGAACTGCGGCCTCGGGTGTCCTGGTGCCAAGTGCACATATGGACACCCTTATGTTTGAACATGGTGTTTGTAATGGACAAATTGTGACGAGCACAAAAGTCCAATAACAAAACACCACTCTGGTTCGGATCCGGGCGGCCATTCTTCCCAATCACGCCTCTCCAGGTTTCACTGTCGTTGCCAACATGAGCGTTGAAGTCCCCCAGTAGGACAAGGGAATCACCCGGGGGAGCACTTTCCAGTACTCCCTCGAGTGTACCCAAAAAGGGTGGGTACTTTGAACTGCCGTTTGGTGCATAAGCACAAACAACAGTCAGGACCCGTCCCCCCACCTGAAGGCGGAGGGAGGCTACCCTTTCGTCCACCGGGTTGAACTCAAACGTGCAGGCTTTAAGCCGGGGGGAAACCAGAATTGCCACCCCAGCCCGTCGCCTCTCACTGTCGGCAACGCCAGAGTGGAAGAGGGTCCAGCCCCTCTCAAGAGAAGTGGTTCCAGAGCCCTTGCTGTGCGTCGAAGTGAGTCCGACTATATCCAGCTGGAACTTCTCCACTTCGCGCACTAGCTCAGGCTCTTTCCCCCCCAGTGAAGTGACGTTCCACGTCCCAAGAGCTAGCTTCTGTAGCCGAGGATCGGACCGCCAAGTGCCCTGCCTTCGGCTTCCGCCCAGCTCACATTGCACCCGACCTCTATGGCCCCTGCTACGGGTGGTGAGCCCATTGGAGGGGGGACCCACGTTGCCTCTTCGGAACAGGCCCGGCCACCAGGCGCTCGCCATCGTGCCCCACCTCCGGGCCTGGCTCCAGAGGGGTCCCCGGTGACCCGCGTCCGGGCGAGGGAAATCTGGGTCCATGTTTTATCTTCTTCATAGAGGTATAAAAAGGAAAAAGATTTTGTGACAATAAAAAAAAATTGATGTAATCATAGTAGTATCGACCAGATACGCTGTTGGACTTGGTATCATTACAGTGGATGTCAGGTGTAGATCCACCCATGGCATTTGTTTACAATGTGACGCCGGTGAGCTTCATCAAAGTGCCGCAAAAGAATGAAAAGTCCACCGGACGAAGGTGGCGAGCTCAAAGGTCCAAACCGTCCATATCAGGTTTTAAATGGCCACGCTGAAGACTTAACCTGAAGACAAATAAAATGAAAATATACAGTGTAGTGCGTTCAGGGCGGATTCGTTCTACTTGCATGACCTGAATTATCACTCTAGTCCTTGTAAACAAAACATGGACCCAACAAAGTAACAAAGACACATGAATAGGGTTGTACGGTATACCTGTATTAGTATAGTGCCACGATACTAATGAATCATATTCGGTAATATACCGCCTCTAAAGAGTACAGGTCTAACACCCCCCGAGCCCCGTCGTCACATCATGTCATTGCTGGTTTACGAGCAGAAGAGCATGTTCGGCAGCGCACATTCACAGAGTACTTACAAGCAGACAGTGTGTAGTCAGAAAAGGGAGAATGGACGCAGTTTGGCTTAAAAATTAAAGATAAAGGTGAAGTAAAGCACCAGAAGAGGTGCTTTAAGACATGGCTAACTAGTTAGCGGCTAATGTCTATTTGCAATCGGCAGTGTTTTATCTACTTCTAAATCACTAATCCTTGCCTCCCATGGCAACAAATACAGTCAGTTTCTTACAAGTATCATCCCTGCAGGATGAGGAATAGCTAAACATGCTTCACTACACACCGTGGGACGTGCACCCAACTTAAACAAGTTGAAAAACTTATTCAGGTGTTATCCTTTAGTGGTCAATTGTACAGAATATGTACTGTACTGTGCAATCTACTAATATAGTCTCAATCAATCAGGAGGGTACAATAGCTCACCGGCGTCACAATGTAAACAAATGCCATTGGTGGATCTACACCTAACATCCACTGAAATGATACCAAGTACAGGAACGTATCTATTCAATACTTCTATGCTTATATCGATATTTTTTGGCATCACAATAGCTTTCGTTTTTACAAAATGTATATTATGTTTATCAACTCAGGAGATATGTCCCTGGACACATGAGGACTTTGAATATGACAAATGTATGATCCTGTAACTACTTGGTATCGGATTAATACCCAAATTTATGGTATCCAAAACAAATGTGAAGTATCAAACAACAGTAGAATAAGTGATTATTACATTTTAACAGAAGTGTAGATAAAACATGTTAAAATAGAAAATAACCAGATATTAACAGTAAATGAACAAGTGGATTAATAATTAATTTTCTACCACTTGTTCTTAATAATGTTGACAAAATAATAGAATGATAAATGACACAATATGTTTCTGCATATGCCAGCAGACTAAATTAGGAGATTTTGTTTGTTTACTTACTAATAAAAGACAAGTTGTCATGTATGTTCACCATTTTATTTAAGGACAAACTTGCAATAAGAAACATATGTTTAATGTACCGTAAGATTTTTTTGTCAAAAAAAAGCCAATAATGCCATTTTTTGTGGTCCCCTTTATTTAGAAAAGTAGCAAAAAGTACTAAAAAGTATCGAAATAAGTACCAAAATATTTGTGTCGGGACAACACTACTCCTGAATGCATGCGTATACGCAAGACTCAAATTCCTCTCACGTTTACTCAATGAAAACCTCAAAAACAGGAAACGCATTATCCCTGTGAACACACACACACACAAACACACACACACACACACACACACACACACACACACACACACACACACACACGCACACACACGCAGAGACACATGATCTACTTTCCAGACGAAAATGATGAAATACGAAATGGAGCATTACCGCTCGGAATGGCAGTCTGCCCGGGACTGTGCTGCTGCTCCTCTGCTGTCACATTGTCTTCTACTGCCAGAAACAGAAAGACAGAGTAGAGGGTGGGGGGAGGGGGAAGATACAGTTAATTGTGGAAAAAGAAGTTCAGCACATTAAGAGTTCCTTCTTTTTTTGGGATGTTAAAAGCACTTTCAATCTTGGGTTTGGGAATCCTTGCAAGGCTTTCCTATGTTTTTCTGGCAACAAGGCAAAGAGCCACATGCGTAAATAACATATTAGACCCAGTAAGACCTGATGAATTACGGACACGTCCGGAAAAAAACACCTTGATGACACCTTTGGTTGAGCAAAAGGATTTTAGAAAAGCGGACTTGATATTTTGTATTAGAGCGAAGCGGTTTTCTCTTCAGGCCAGAGGCTGACAAACTAGTGACGGCTTGATCAGCCCTCATTAGGCGGCATGGCAAGTTCGCCACTTTGGACTTTTCGACAACAGCGGCGTTGCCTCCAGAAGACGCGACTCGTGTTTAGCAAAACGGCGGGAAGCCTTTCACGTCGGCGCCTTTATGAAGACGGCGAGGGGTGTCGTGACAAGTAGGAGAAATGAAATGGATTTTAACAGCGGGGAGAGAACAAAAGAGTCTCCCACCTGTTCCATGTAAAATGAGGGTCTCGCTGAGGGCTTCTTACGCCTCTGCGTTCCACCCGTGAAGTCGGATTGCATTCTCCATTATGTATTTTCCCAGCCTTTCATTTTCCCGGGCATGGAGGGGGGGTAGAAAGGGTGGAAGGGGGGAGTGTGACAGGACCTCCCACTAGGGGAGTTGGGCACTGACTGCCGACGCACTTTTCAAACCGCACAAAATATCCTGTACTTTGCATAATTAAGGCTGGACCCTTTGGTGGCGGAAGCTTTTCCCGTGGGGCGGGTTTCGCAAGTTAGAGGCAAGAGGGGAGTCAAACCTTGGTGAAAAATGAAACTAAAAGTGTTGAGTTGTTTTTTTGTTTTTATACATTCTGACTGTCAGGCCCAGCACAAGGAAGGAGTGTTACGATCATAAAGCCGACGTGTATTACGTCAAGAAAAATTCCAGGGCTGGAATTGAATCACGGCAACTGCGGTAATAGCGGCGACCGCCCTCGTCACTTGCCGTAACGCCCTAAAAAATTGACCAACATCGGCGGCAAAAACATCGTGACCGCCCTTGACTTTTTAATTGTTAATGGATGAGGGACGTAAGAGGAAACGGTAGAATGATAATTTGCCATAAAATGTCAGATGGTCAGTAATACTGAGGAGGTGCATATGCCCATTGTCCAGGGTGGAGGGTTGTTGTGTCTATAGGCCTGGTGCCGCTCGGTGACTTTCCTATCAAAACATTACAACTTGTTTTATGGAATATTACTACTTTTCATTTAGACATACTACTTTTTTTCACATTACGACACATTCTCATAGCATTATGACTAGGGATAGATATATAGATAGATAGATAGATAGTACTTTATTGATTCCTTCAGGAGAATTCCTACAGGAAAATTGAAATTCCAGCAGCAGTGTACAGAGTTGAGATCAATTTAAAAAAAAAAGGAAAAAGGAAATAATGGGGGTTTAAATGGAAAAAAAAATAGAGAAATATTACAATAAGAATAAAAAATGATGATGTTTGATAAGAAATGATTGCGTTCGAGCCCATTATCGAATCCTCTTATTGAACTGATTCCTTATCAATTCTCTTATCGAATCCAGGTTGGTTGTTGTATACGAAAAAAACACAATATTTGGTTTAACAAAAGCTCACTTTTATTTTATGAGAAAAAAATAAAATAAATAAATATTGACTGTTACCCAAAGTATATTAAGTGGGATTTTTCAGAAAAACAAATATATACAGTAACACAATAACAACCTGTCTCTGTGATCACTAAAGGTGTATAAATAATAATATAGTGTTAAATAAAATCAAAACTGAAAATAATACAGCTCTCCAAAAAGTGCACTTTTGCTGCTATTGGAACATACTAACTACACACACTATGACACTAAGAACACCAGTCATCAATCAACAATTATTGCATATTGCCAGCTAACAAACAATCCAAAGCAGATTAATCCATTTAGGCCAGGGGTGTCAAACTCAAATACAGAGTGGGCCAAAATTCTAAACTGAACAAAGCCGCGGGCCAAAGTTGAACAACTTAACATTTTAATAGGGACCCAAACAAGTTTTGCATTGAATATTGAACAAGCAAGGCTTATATAACTTTATAGTGAAATCAAAATCGAGTTTTGTTGGTAGCGGGGGTGTATATTGTAGCGTCTCGAAAGAGTTAGTGCTGCAAGGAGTTCTGGGTATTTGTTCTGTTGTGTTTATGTTGTGTTACGGTGCAAATGTTCTCCCGAAATGTGTTTGTCATTCTTGTTTGGTGTGGGTTCACAGTGTGGTGTAACAGTGTTAAAGTTGTTTATATGGCCACCCTCAGTGTGACCTGTATGGCTGTTGACCAAGTATGCTTTGCATTCCCTTGTGCGTGTGTAGAACCCGCATATATTACGTGACTACGCTGTTTGTATGGAGGAAAAGCCGACGTGACGACAGGTTGTAGAAGATGCTAAAAGCAGTACCTTTAAGGCACATCCCCCAATATTGTTGTCCGGGTGTAAATTCGGGAGAATGGTTGCCCCGGGAGATTTTCTGGGGGGGGGGGGGGGGGGGGGGGGGGGATTCGGGATTCTCCTGGAAAAATCGGGAGGGTTGGCAAGCATGAAAATTAGCGTTGAATACGGTGATACAGCGGCACCGCCATTGTATAATACCGGCGGGGCAGCTCTAATGTTAATTTATTATTGCCTCAAGGGCCAAATGAAATTACACGGCGGACCAAATTCGGCCCGCGGGCCAGAGTTTGACACCCATGATTTAGGCTCTTTATTGTTTTTGATCTTGCTTTGTCTTTTCCTATCTTTACTTTTGTCTTGCACTGGACTGTTATTTTTTTTTTTTAACTGAAATACACACAATGACAAATGTATAAGGTATGTGACTCAATTAACATACTGAAATGTAATACACAATATGTAAATATTAGCTTCACACAAATATACAGTACTATCATCAAACAAATACTTCTGAGTGTTGAAACTATTTCGATGGTGGAAATATACGACTGGCAACCATTTTAAGTCCTCTAAACGTCCATTGAAACCGTGCACAAAAATCGTTTTTCAAAAAACATCTTAGTATCAAACTTAACAACTTTTCACCTTAATATTGGGTTACATAAACAAGTTAAACAGTTTAATTACAGACTTATCTTTTCCAAGGCTTGTAAGAGCTAACACAACTTGTTTACTTCTCAATTGTCTTAACCCGGAAGTGCCCAAACTAATGACGCGTAGTATTTTCATTTCGCCACAAGGTGTGAGTAAGAGTCTACAATCAAATGAGCATAACATTGCAGGTCCCACAGGGCATTTCTTGTACGTGGGAAGGGATTCGTTCCCGGGGATTCGAATATAAAAAAAAAAATATTTTTCTTTACTATAGTGGGAACTGGTTGTCAAAAAGGGATTCGAGTCCATAGAATCGGTTCTTTTCTAATCGAACACCCGGGAGAACCGATTTCGAACCTAATCCCTAATTATGACTATTTCACTCGTAATTTTACTGTTTTCAACTTTTTAAATTACCCAAAAAACGTTATTTATTTAAGCATTTTAGGCTAAACAAAGTCAGACGCATGCGCACTAGCAGTGTTTGGGTTTGATAATCAAGGCGGACTAAGGACATGGACTTTGCTCCGGAGATTTCCCCTCGGAGTAAACGGAGCCAAGCGCTTGGTTTAACGTCATTTTCCCCTCGCTTCCCGCCGTGCGTTTAAGGGCACACTGCCGTGTTTGGATGGAGACAGGTGTTGACAATATTGGAAACACTTGTCTCCACACTAAAAGTATACAGCGAAGGAGAAAACTATGTGATGTTTTGCAGCGGGCGATGTGTCGTGAACATTGTCACAACTTGATTAAAACTTCTTTAGTTTGTTGACTGGGATGTTACAGTAACTCCTATATTTAACTGCAAACTGTATCAGTGTTCAAATAACATCAATACTAGCTCAAATATTGTGTCATCTCATAGAACTAAAAGCAGGTTGTGAAGATTGTGTATTCGATTTGAGAGGTGTCACTCCTCTTTATTGTTGTTGGCCAAACTGTTGTACTGAACCAAGAGAGGAACAAAGCTTGTTTTATAGATGTCATCTTCATTTGTCAAACTGCTTTGTGTTTTATTTTAATATCAAAAAGTAAACTCGAAGTTTTTATAAATTACATGTTTTTTTTATGTCACAAAGGTATTACTTCTAAAAACATTCAGGTTACACAGCATTTTGTTAATATGTTATTGTGAATAATTAATTCCTATATCACATATTTCTGCTCAAACGCTTAATGAAGCTGTACTGATACATCATCCAAATGTACATATAAATATACCTAACTTCCATCCATTTTCTACCGCTTATTCCCTTTCGGGGTCGCGGGGGGCGCTGGCGCCTATCTCAGCTACAATCGGGCAGAAGGCGGGGTACACCCTGGACAAGTCGCCACCTCATCGCAGGGCCAACACAGATAGACAGACAATATTCACACTCACATTCACACACTATACCTAACTTAAAAAAATAAATAAACAATTTAAAAATATATCTCCCTTTATCAAAATTTAAAAATAGAGATAAAGGCATCATGAAATGACAAAAACCTGCCAAGTTTGTATTAATAACGAATAAAAAAAAAACAATTTATACCTCGAAAGAAAATAATGTTTGCCTTGGTAACCTTCTTACTTGCCTTGGTGCCCTAAAATATGAGCCCTCCTTTAAGGCAACACTAGCCTTGACCTTAAAAAGTTAAAATTTGAGGCCTGAAAATGTTATTGTTTTATTGTTGTTTTTGTTTATCGAGTGTCATAGTCATTTCCATATCATACATCTAGTACATCATATACATACATATCTCCAGAGAACAATCTTGTGCTCAATGGCAATATTATTATTTCACAAAAAAAAAGAAAAGAAAATTCAATTAAACATACAGTACAGGCCAAAGGTTTGGACACACCCTCTCATTTCCATGCGTTTTCTTTATTTTCATGACTATTTAAATTGTAGATTGTCACTGAAGGCATCAAAACTATGACATCTGTGAAGTGAAATCCATTTCAGGTGACTACCTCTTGAAGCTCATCGAGAGAATGCCATGAGTGTGCAAACCAGTTATCAAAGCAAAGGGTGGCTATTTGGAAGAAACTAGAATATAATACATGCTTTCGATTTGCAGAGAATAATTTCGCCACACCTAGTGTGTGAGTGACAATCATTGGTGCTTTAACTTTTTAACTCTATTTCATCTTTTTTTGTTAAGTACATAACTCCACATGTGTTCATTCATAGTTGTGATGCCTTCAGTGACAATCTACAGTGTAAATTAGGGTTGTGGGAAAAAATCGATTCGAATACAGTACGTTGTGCGATTCAGAATCAATCCTCTTTTTTTTTAAATCGATTTTTATTTGTTTTGTTTTTTATTTTATTTTATTTTTTTATTTATTTTTAATCAATCCAACAAACCACTACACAGCAATACCATAACAATGCAATCCAACTCCAAAACCAAACCTGACCCAGCAACACTCAGAACTGCAATAAACAGAGCAATTGAGAGGAGACACAAACACGACACGGAAAAAAACAAAAGTAGTGAAACAAAAATGAATATTATCAACAACAGTATCAATATTAGTTATAATTTCAGCATAGCAGCAATTAAAAATCCCTCATTGACATTATCATTAGACATTCATAAAAAATAAAAAACAAGAACAATAGTGTCACAGTGGCTTACACTTGCATCGCATCACATAAGCTTGACAACACACTGTGTCCAATGTTTTCACAAAGATAAAATAAGTCATATTTTGGTTCGTTTAATAGTTAAAACAAATTTACATTATTGCAATCAGTTGATAAAACATTGTCCTTTACAATTATAAAAGCTTTTTAAAAAATTATACTACTCTGCTAGCATGTCAGCAGATTAGGGTAGATCCTGCTGAAATCCTATGTATTGAATGAATACAGAATCGTTTTGTGTCAGAAAACTATAGTTTTTGAATCGAGAATCGCGTTGAATCGGAAAAACTTGATATATTATCGAATCGCGACCCCAAGAATCAATATTGAATCGAATCGTAGGACTCCCAAAGATTCGCAGCCCTAATGTAAATAGTCATGAAAATAAAGAAAATGCATTGAATGAGAAGGTGTGTTCTAACTTTTGGCTTGTACTGTATATCAAAAGGGTAATGGGACGAAAATCGTATTGCAAGCATTGAGTTGCAGTATTACAAAAAAAAAAAAGGATAAAGTGACAACATTATGAGAAAAAACAATAAAATGAGGGACGGAGTGTACCGTTCACATTTGAACCGATATTGTACCTTCATGACAATCGATACCGATACTTAATGATACCAATTTTACCAATTTTCGGACCATAGGGTGCCAATGAGCGGGTTATTCAGGTCTATATTCATACAAAAGGCGCATCAGATTATAAGGCACATTAAAGGTAATGTGACTCTCGCCAGATCCTTGTAGTTCGATAGGCTCGACACAAGGATCTAGGATCGAGGGCAATGCAAACTCCTTCAAGATAGCAAAAAATAGTGAACCAATCAGGATCGCCAGGCGGGTTTTCATAGATGTGACGTAGCGCCGAAACGACTGTTTGATTTAAACAACAATGGCGGCACGCAGCGAGGAGTCGTGTGCTGACATTGATTCTGCATATTTTCTGTGCACAAACGACATCAATTGTCTACTGACATTGCTGCGTCGTTTCAGTAAAAGTTGTCTAACTTTTTGCTCTGTCGTTATCCAATATCTCGGCTGTTCTGTTTTGGATTTCTCAGGGTCGCTCTCATCAGCGTCACGGGTTGATTTCGATGTGAGTGGTTAAAGTGGTATGTCATTCAAGGTAACGGACTAGTGGTTTGTCCAATCACATGCAATGATTTTTTTACACGGCACCGCCTTCTGAAATACATCTATTGAGAAATCCCAGATTCTTGTGTGGAGCTCAGCGAACTACAAGGATCTGGCAAGAGTCAGGTTACATTAGAGGGGTCATATTATGATTTTTTTTTCTAAATTTGAATCACTTCCTTGTGGTCTACATAACATGTAATGGTGAATATTTGGTCAAAATGTGCATACATTATGTTTTGCGGACCAACTTCAAGTCGCTTTCTGACCGTCTCCTCAGGATATACCGTTTTGTGGGCAGGACTTATTTACTTAGACAGCGTCTTTTTTGTACTGATAGTTTTTAAACACTTCCATAGCGAGTCTACTGACAGATATAAGTTACAACTGTATGCCACTTTATATAAGAAATGACAACAGCGGAGGATGAATGTCCCACAACAAGAGGACTATTGACTACAGCGTGGACTACAATGGCAGACGTGCAAAAATATCTGGGTCTTATGCAGATCCCAAATACAGAAGAAAAGTTGGTTTTGCATAATGTTGCAAAACGAAACACCAGATAATATATTTCCTAACAGGTGCCATTTTGGGGTCCTTCCATAATAATACGCATATGTTAAAGCACAGTACACCTGACAAAGGTAGCCTTAATGCGCAGATAATCCATCAAGCGGTGCGGCTTCGAAGCCTACCAAAGTCGTACTGAAACATTCTGACAGATTTTGGAGCGCCGTTTGTAATGTTCTATATTCTCAACGTGTTGGGCTTGCTTTGACAGCATAATTTATCGAACAGGTGTCAACTTGCAATCCACACGTATCTCTTACGTGTGACTGCCATCTACTGTTCACACTTATCACTACATAATGGACCAAATAAAGCACAACCAGAATTATTCCGTATATTAGGCACACCGGGTTTGCGCGCTGTCAAAAATGAAGGGATTTTAAGTGCGCCTTAATGTCCGAAAAATATGGTACTTTTGTGTGTGCTCATGTGTAAAGATGTGAAATAGGGTCAGGTGAGGTCTATTGTCATACAAAAGGCGCACCGGTTTAAAGGGCGCATTAAAGTTTTTTTTCTCTGAATGGAAAACACTTCCTTGTGTTCTACATAACATGTAATGTTGGTTTTGTGATCAAAATGTTGCATGGATTGTGTTTTGCAGACCATCTTCAAGTCGCTTTCTGACAGTTGCTTCTGAACGGGCCGTTTTGTAGGCGGTCTTATTTACTTGGCTCACCTTCAGGAGCGTCTTCTCCCCGTTATCTTTGTTGTCGCGGTGTAGAGTGCAAGGACGGGAGTGGAAGAAGTGTCAAAAGACGGTTTTAATGACAATCAGACTTTACTAAAATCAATAACGGAGCAGCATTTCCTCATTCCTGGCTCACTATTGCAACAACAACGCCGGAAATGTGTCGAATGAAAAACCGTCCAACCGGAATTCTCTAATAATTAAAGTTCCTTGGGTGAATAAAGTAAACTCACTACACCGGTATGTTTTAGTGCTTTTATGGCGAGTTTACTAACAGATATAAGTAAGAACTTTGCACTATTTTATATTAAATTGGCAACAGTGGAGGATGAATGTTTCATAACAAAAAGATAGAGAAAAAGAAGAAGCTTATGGACTATGGTGTCAAGAAAGACTACAAAGGCGGAAGCGTGCAAATTTTCAGGACTTTTGCAGATCCCAAATTCAGATCAGCAGGTACAAGAAAAGTTGCTTTTGCATAATATTGTGAAAAAAATCGCCAGATAGTATAGCTTAACCTTGTACACACACCATAATAATACTCATATATTGAAGCACAGTACAATCCATTAAGCGGTGCGGTTTCATAGTTTACTTAAGTCGTACTAATACATTTTGATAGATTTTTGAGCGCTGTGTGTATCGTTTTATATTTTCAATAGAATATTTACACTGTTGTTGTTGTTTACTTGAGTCATATTGCAGTTTACATGTATCTCTTATGTGTGACTGCCATCATATTTCAGTCTACACGTATCTCTTATTTGTGACTTCCATCTACTGGTAACACTTATCTTTACACTATGTACCAAATAAAATAGCTTTGAGGTTGGTAAGCACAACCAAAGTTATTCCGAACATTAGGCGCACCGGGTTATAAGGCGCACCGTCGTGTTTTGAAAAAATTAAATGATTTTATGTGCGACTTATAGTCCGAAAAATCCTTCCATCCCCAGCCATTTTCTACCGCTTGTCCCTTCTGGGATCGCGGGGGGTCGCTGAAGCCTATCTCAGCTGCATTTGGGCGGAAGGTGGGGTACACCTGGACAAGTCGCCACCTCATCGCAGGGCCAAAGTCCGAAAAATATGGTACTAAATTCCCAGCCGGAATGTTCCTATTGACCAGCCAGAAGAGACACTCATGGAGTTTTGGTCTAAAATAACCTTCTGATGAAGAGCGAATAATCTTTCATATTGTTGGAAATAGTTGCTATAACATGAGCGTTGCATATGCCAAACAAATCAAGGATATGGCAATTAATTAGTATAATGGAAGTCGAGCGAGTTGGACACCGCGGAGGGACGTCCCTCAGAGCCACCACACAAGTCTGAATCAGCTACTGCGGTCCTGCTGGAGCGGGCCTCGGTGACTGACGCCCTGAGAGTTTAATGAGTTTCTCCAGCGCCGTTGAGCGCCTTGGCATTTGACATCATTTAAATGGTCCAGGGATGGGGGGTCCTAATAAATCCCCCGCGGTTCTATCAAAGATCGGTGGCAGCTTTTTTTTTTTCCTTTTTCCCTTTTTTGTTTTTGATTATTATCCCTGTTGGTGAGATGAGGGAGTTGAGGCAGAAAAAAGCTATCTTGTGAAAAAGTGAAAATGTGGGGGATGATTTGTCGCCTGCTGGAAACATTAAAAGTTTAGTCATTAAGACAACTTCTGAAAGACTGCGAATTTCCTCTATAAAGTTGAGTTAATCATGGCAGAGTTTGGCACCGTACATCTGGCGTAGTACCCAAGATAGTCATACAAAGTCTACGTCATATCATACCCATCACGTCGTGACCAATCCCTGCAATACAGCAGCTTTCCTGACATATTTACTCATTTGTTTGGTTTTTGTATGTTCCGGTGTTGGATTACATCAGGTATGGTTTTGTGTTTTTACATTCCACAGTGGTTTAAAAAGACAATTCAGATCAATGTATAATTCCCACATTTGCTTCTTTATTTGAAACCAACAAAAAAAAAGTTAATGTTTGTCAACATTATTATGCTGGAAGCAACATTTTGTATACATATATGTCGATTTCTGAAAGTAAAACCTACATTTCGCCATTGGCTTAATGGTTAAATCTTGAGAAATGGTTTAAAGTACCAAAGCCCTTAATTTGATATTTGTATTGAAAAGTGATTTAAATGAACCCTCTTTTTGTCTTTTTAAATTTTGTATTTTACAAACCCCGTTTCCATATGAGTTGGGAAAATGTGTTGGAAGTAAATATAAACAGAATACAATGATTTGCAAATCATTTTCAACCCATATTCAGTTGAATGCACTACAAAGACAAGATATTTGATGTTCAAACTCATAAACTTTATTTTTTTTGCAAAATAATAATTAACTTAGAATTTCATGGCTGTAGTTGGGAAAGGGCATGTTCACCACTGTGTTACATCACCTTTTCTTTTAACAACACTCAATAAACGCTTGGGAACTGAGGAAACTAATTGTTGAAGCTTTGAAAGTGGAATTCTTTCCAATTCTTTGTTTTATGTAGAGGTTTAGTCATTCAACAGTCCGGGGTCTCCTCTGTCGTATTTTACGCTTCATAATGCGCCACACATTTTCGATGGGAGACATGTCTGGACTGCAGGCGGACCAGGAAAGTACCCGCACTCTTTTACTACGAAGCCACGCTGTTGTAACACGTGGCTTGACATTGTTTTGCTGAAATAAGCAGAGGCGTCCATGATAACGTTGCTTGGATGACAACATATGTTGCTCCAAAACCTGTATGGACCATTCAGAATTAATGGTGCCTTCACAGATGTGTAAGTTGCCCATTCCTTGGGCACTAATACACCACAATGCCATCACAGACGCTGGCTTTTGAACTTTGCGCCTATAATAATCCAAATGGTAATTTTGTTCTTTGTTCCGGAGGACACCACGTCCACAGTTTCCAAATATAATTTGGAATGTGGACTGGTCAAACCACAGAACACTTTTCCACTTTGCATCAGTCCATCTTAGGTGAGCTCGAGCCCAGCGAAGCCGGCGGCGTATCTGGGTGCTGTTGATAAATGGGTTTGGCTTTGCATTGTAGAGTTTTAACTTGCACTTACAGATGTAGCGACCAACTGTAGTTACTGACAGTGGTTTTATGAAGTGTTCCTGAACCCATGTGGTGATATCCTTTACACACTGATGTCGGTTTTTGATGCAGTACCGACTGAGGGATCAAAGGTCGGTAATATCATCGCTTACGTTTGGTGATTTTTCCAGATTTTCTGAACCTTTTGATGATTTTAAGGACCGTAGATGGTAAAATCCCTAAATTCCTTGCAATAGCTCGTTGAGAAATGTTGTTCTAAAACTGTTTAAAATTTGCTTACAAAGTGGTGACCCTCGCCCCATCCTTGTTTGTGAATAACTTAGCATTTCATGGAAGCTGCTTTTATACCCAATCATGGCACCCACCTGTTCCCAATTAGCCTCCACACATGTGGGATGTTCCAAATAAGTGTTTGATGAGCATTCCTCAACTTTATCAGTATTTAAAACCACCTTTCCCAACTTCTTTGTCACATGTTGCTGGCATCAAATTCTAAAGTTAATGATTATTTGCAAAAAAAAAAAAATGTTTATCAGTTTGAACATCAAATATGTTGTCTTTGTAGCATATTCAACTGAATATGGATTGAAAATGATTTGCAAATCATTGTATTCCGTTTATATTTACATCCAACACAATTTCCCAACTCATATGGAAACGGGGTTTGTATTATATTGTGTATTATTATTGCGTATTATTATGTTTAATGCTGTACCTCAACTGGATGGATGTGTAATATTGTTGAATGTGTTGAAAGTGCCTTGACATTTATGTACATTGCTGTTCAATTTAAAAAATAAAAACTTTCAGACATTAGCTATAATCTTGTATCCTTGAACCTATCTGTCTCTCGAGCAGTTCCGTTTCCGTTTATTTTATTTTAAGGACAATGTGCAGTTACATTAAAAAAGATGGCTCCACCAGGAGGAGCGCCAAGCAAATTTCCATCTGTAGTCCTTTTAAGTCACATTTAGCATCCACCCTTAAAATTACACAACAAATATAAAAATACATAACAAGTTTAAAATGACTGAATTTACTAATAAATTTAAAATACAAGCGCAATATACATATACAAAGTGTGTGTAATGTCCTCAAGTTACAATATTTTAGCAGCTTCCTTTAAAGTGCACAACAATAGAAAATTTTTATGCTGCTAAAAGTCATCCATGCAGCTTCGGAGTGATGCACATCTTCAATTTTTGGTATGGTTAAAATGGAAAACAAAGAAGAGATCCTGGAAAACTTTACCCAAACTGTAAAACACTACTCAGCCATCTTCTGGTATTTGTTTACCTGCAAGCCCACATCAACGTGAAATTCAGGCATGAGAGCACACTTTGGGAAAAAAGAGGAAAACTGAGGTAAAAAAGAGAGGAATATTTCTATCAGCACAAAGAGACGAGCATTCAACACATTTTGTTGAGATCTTTTATTTTCATACGTCATTGAAAAAGTGATATTTAGACGCGAAAATGATTGTTTAAAAAGGTGGATGTAACATGCCAGAAATGTACTTTAGGGTAAACTCAGCGCATCCATCATATGGATTTTTTTGCTTTACTTTGACAAACAATATATCAGAAAAGAGTTTGTTTGACATTTTCTCCAGTTGATTTCAATGACGGACAGATTCAATTGAGTCAATACAAGTGAGTGTTTATTTCTATTAATTTGGACCGCCCCAAATACATTGGACTCTACTAGGGTTGTCCCGATACGGTACCAAAATGTATTTCGATACTTTTCTAAATAAAGATGACCACAAAAAATGTCATTATTGGAATTATTTTAATAAAAAAATCTTAGGGTACATTAAACATATGTTTCTTATTGCAATGGAAGAAAACTTTCGTCCTTAAGTAAAATAGTGAACATACTAGACGTGTCTTTTAAAAGTAAGTAAGCAAACAAAGGCTCCTAATTTGTCGGCGGATTCATGCAGTAACATATTGTGTCATTCATCATTCTATTATTTTGTTAAAATTATTAAGGACAAGCTGTAAAAATGTATTATTAATCTACTTGTTCATTTACTGTTAATATCTGCTTTTGTTCTGTTTCAACATGTTCTATCTACACCTCTGTTAAAATGTAATAATAACTTATTCTTCTGTTGTTTGGATAATTTACATTAGTTTTGGATGATGCCACAAATTTAGGAATCAATCCGATACCAAGCAGTTACAGGATCATACATTGGTGATACAAAGGCCTCATGTTTCCAGGGACGCATTTCCTGAGTTTATTAAAATAATATGAATTTTTTAAAAAGGAAAAAAGTTTTTGGGACAATAAAAAAATATCGATGTAATCATAGAATTATCGACTAGATACACTATTGTATTTGGTATCATTACAGTGGATGTCATGGCATTTGTTTACATTGTGACGCCGGTGAGCTATTGTATCCTCCTAGCTATTCCTCGTCTTGCAGGGATGATACTTGTAAGAAACTTACTTTATTTATCGCCATCGAGACGAGGATTAGTGTTTTAGAAGTAGCTAAAACGCTGCAGACTGCGGATGGATGTTCGCTGCTAGCCAGCTACTCATGTTTTAAAGCACGTCTTCCTGAGGGCGTTTCAGTGTTATAGCTTCACCTTTATCATCATTTTTTGGGCCAAAATGCGTCCATTCTCCCTTTTCTGTCTACATACTGTGTCTGCTTGTAAGTACTTCGTGATTGGGCACTGCTCAACATGCTCCTCCACTTGTAAAACCAGCAATGTCACGACGCGACGTCATGCCCGGGAACCGGTACTTTTCAAACAGAGTATAGTACCAATTTTGATTCTTTAGTACTGCGATACTATACTAGTATCGGTATACAGTACAACCCTTGGCTCTACTTCATGGGTGTCAAACTCTGGCCCGCGGGCCAAATTTGGCCCGCCGTGTAATTTCACTTGGCCCTTGAGGCCATATCAAATTAACATTAGAGCTGGCCCGCTGCTGTAACACCGCATTCACCGCTAATACTCTTACTTTACAACCCTCCGGATTTTCCCAGGAGACTCCCGAAGTTAAGTGTCCCTCCCGAATTTCATCCCGGGCAACAATATTGGGGGTGGGCCTTAAAAGCACTGCCTTTGGCGTTCTCTACAACCTGTCGCCACGTCCGCTTTTCTTCCATACAAACAGCGTGCCAGCCCAGTCACATAATATATGCGGCTTATACACACACACAAGTGAATGCAAGGCATACTTGGTCAACAGCCATACAGGTCACACTAAGGGTGGCCGTATAAACAACTTTAACACTGTTACAAATATGCGCCACACTGTGAACCCACACCAAACAAGAATGACACATTTTGGGAGAACACCCGCGCTGTAACACAACATAAACACAACAGAACAAATACCCACAACCCCTTGCAGCACTAACTCTTCCAGGACGCTACAATATACACCCCCCGCTATCACCAAACCCCGTCCACCTCAACCCCGCTGCCGAAAAGAGGCATTCCATTTTTATTTAAATTTTATTTGATATGCCATTGATATTATTTAATTATGATTAATATTTGAAATTCGATTTTGCATGTCACTATAAATTTATATACTGTAAGCCTTGCTTGTTCAAGATTCAATGCAAAACTTGTTTGGGTCCCTACTAAAAGGTTAATTTGTTCAACCTCGGCCCGCTGCTTTGTTCGGTTTTAAATTTTGGCCCACTCTGTATATGAGTTTGACACCCCGGCTCTACTTGGTCTCCCTTGCCTATAAACACATAAGGCATCTGAGCTAGCAGACAATACAAAGGCTTCATTAGTGTCTTTATAATCAACAAGCAAGCCGATCCTCCTTATTATAAAAGTGACCAGCAACAAAGCTAGTGGAGTTCTGTAGACTCTGAAATGAAAACTCATGGCGCTCCTTGTCTAAAAAGCACTTTAACGTGTAAGGATGACGAGAAAGTGGTCGTTCTCTTTAGTGCAGAAACAAAACAGGCCACTCAGTCGTCCACTGTGCACTCCTTAGACATCCTCCACGGCCCACACAATCACAGACAATCGCAAAACTCTTACACTTCACGTAACCCATTGGTGGCTTCTACTTGTGACTAGGGTTGTACGGTATTCCGGTACTAGTACAGTACCGCGATACTAATAAATCATATCCAGTACTACACCGCCTCTAAAAAGTACCGGTTACCCACCGTCTCTCTTTTTTTTAACACCCATGACGGCGGCTGTTGTCACGTCGTGACATTAAAGTTAAAGTTAAAGTACCAATGATTGTCACACACACTCTTGGTGTGGCGAAATTAATTCAGGTTTTACGAGCAGAGGAGCATGTTAGGCAGCACACAATCACTGAGTACTTACAAGCAGACACAGTGCGTAGACAGAAAAGGGAGAGCAGACGCATTTTGGCTCAAAAACTAAAGATAAAGGTGAATCTATAACACTGAAACGTCCTCAGGAAGAGGTGCTTTAAGACATGGCGAACTAGCTAGCGGCTAAAATCCATCCGCAGTCTGCAGTGTTTTAGCTACTTCTAAATCACTAATCCTCGCCTCCATGGTGACAAATAAAGTAAGTTTCTTACAAGTATCATCCCTGCAGGACGAGGAATAACTAAACATGCTTCAGTACACATTATAGGAGGATACAATAGCTCACCGGCATCACAATGTAAACAAATGCCATGAGTGGATCTACACCTGACATCCACTGTAATGATACCAAGTACATGAACATATCTAGTCGATACTACTATGATTACATCAATATATTTTAGCATCACAGAATCTTTTTTAGTTTTATGTTTATAAACTCAGGAAATGCGTCCCTAGACACATGAGGACTTTGAAAATGACCATTGTACGTATGATCCTGTAACTACTTGGAGACGGCCATGCCAGCAACCTGAGGGTTCCTGGTTCGATCCCCACCTTCTACCAACCTCGTCACGTCCGTTGTGTCCTTGAGCAAGACACTCCACCCTTCTCCTGATGGGTCGTGGTTAGGGCCTTGCATGGGAGCTACTGTCACCAGTGGGTGAGAATGGGTGAATGTGGATATAGTGTCAAAGCGCTTTGAGTACCTTACATGTAGAAAAGCGCTATACAAATATAACCCATTTACCATTTAGTTGGTATTGGATCGATACCCAAATTTGTGGTATCTTGCAAAAAACTAATGCAAAGCATTCAAACAACAGAAGAATAAGTTTTAACAGAAGTGTAGATAGAACATGTAAGCAGATATTAACAGTAAATGAAGAAGTAGATTAATAATTCATTTTCGACCACTGATCCTTAATAATTTTGACAAAATAATAGAATGATAAATGACACAATATGTTACTGCATATGTCAGCAGACGAATTAGGAGCCTTTGTTTGTTTACTTACTAATAAAAGAAAAGTTGTCTCGTATGTTCACTATTTTATTTAAGGACAAAATTGCAATAATAAACATATGTTTAATGTACCCTAAGATTGTTTGTCAAAATAAAGTCAATAATGCTATTTTTTGTGGTCCCCTTTATTTTGAAAAGTATCGAAATGCACTTTGGTGCCGGTACCAAAATATTGGTATCGGGACAACCCTACTTGTGACATAAAAACCCCCCCAGAAAAAAGTCGGTTAGTGGTTTAATTGTTTTTCTTTTCATGTTTTCATCACTCCATGTCCCACATTAAATCATGAAGTGAAATGCCAGTTTTCTGTCAGCTCAGGTCAGGACGGCTAACACAAATACATCCGGCCAGTTTTAATTAACATGTTGCAAAGCTTATCTGGTAATGACTTGAAGCACCAAACATGTCATCCCGCAGCATCACTGCTATCAGTTAATTAATGTTTGACGAGGTACAGTGTATCACTCAGCTGGCGCCAAACTGCGGAGAGAAGAAAAAACAATACCAAACACACGCGGGACCGCTTCGGCGCTGCTCCTTTGATAGTGAAAAGCTCAGAAATGGGTGTGTTTTTTTTTTAAATTAAACATAATCCCACAACAAGTGTTGCGGCACTAAAGGCCACTAATTAACACAGCGGCCACACACAGGAAGTGACTGTCATTATACTTTGAGTGACAATCCCCCAAACGGGATGGCTCCTTTTTTTATGGAGGAATTAATAGCAACCTGACAAATTCGTGATCAGCTCAGTTCTTCCGTAACACAAACATTCCTTGCTTCTCAGTGTGTGTGTGTCGCCCCGAGTGTGTGTTCCTGGATATGCGTGACTCATCCGCTTGGTTACAAGCAGCTCGGACGATACGGCGGCGAGCACAATGGCTGTGTAATCCGCCCCTGACTGACCGCGAAGGAGACGCTCGCCACGGGGACTACAACTCAATTTAGCTGGGGGTCAAGAGGTCAACCCTCTTCAATTAGGCCCGGGAGGAGGCAGGGACGGGGGGGGGGGGGGGGGGGGGGGGGACTGACACACACATGACTAACTTTCTTAATGAGCATTATTTGAACTGACCATTGGTGTCATAAACGTTGCACGATGTTTGCAATCCTTCATTTTCTACACAGGTGAGAGTAAAATAACAGCATTAATTGAGTAAAAACATGCAATGGAGGTGAAGAATGGGGATCAATCACTGTCTCCAGATCAGACGAGCCATGACAACAAGACAGACACGCGCCGTGAAATAAGAGGAGATATCGGCCAGCTCCCGCGACGCCTCAGGTCCGGCGCCGCGCTCCAGCCCCTTGCATGACAAGCGCGCTGACAGTCGTGCTAATGGGTTTTAGTTTTTTTCCTTCTGCAGCTCCATCATCATTTCCTTAATGATAATACTAACCATATTTTTGTGTCACATTAGAAACGTGTTAATGGGTGTTATGCCACGGACCATTAATGGCGAGCGGGCCCGGAAGACGGCGGAGCTATCTGACACAACCGTTGGCTAAGAAAGAAAAAAAAAAAACAGAGTGGAGAAATGCTAAACTATTTTTCTGTTCAAATACCGTATTTCCTTGAATTTCCGCAGGGCATATAGTATGCGCCTGGCTTGAATTACTGCCGGGTCAAACTCGCTTCGCAAAATAATTAGCGCATGCTTAGTATTACCGCCTGCTCAAACTCGTGACGTCACGAGTGACACTTCCCCTGTCATCATTTTCAAAATGAAGGAGGCTGATTTCAATACCGGTAATTTGAAATCGCATAAAGGGAAGAAGATTAAGAGCCATTCAGTAGGATTTAAGGTCCAAGCTTACATCACACTCAAATTTTTACTGCATGCCTTTGGTATGTGCCGTAGTGAGAAGAGGTTTTAAAATAATTAGTGCATGCTTACTTTTACCGCATGCCTTTGGTAAGCGCAGGAGTGAGAAGAGGTTTTAAATTAATAAGCGCCCCGGCGGCTATTCAAGGAAATATGGTAGATGCATTTGAGAGGTTATGTTCTGGGGAGTGAAAGTGGGAGGGGCCAGGCTTGTGTAGGAGATCTGGTGTCACTGTAGGGGAGTTATTGTGCAACAAGTTATGCAAAATAACGTTTTATTATTTTATAAAAATAATTCTGCTAGTTTCAAAGTGTAATATAGCCCTATTTTTTTATTTATTTTTTTAAACACAAATTACCAAATTTAAGCAAATTTTCCCCCTAAACATAAAAACAGTAAGCTGACATGTTTTGAAGCACTGCATATTTACACCATATTGTCTCTCTTTTTAATGCATTTAATCCATTTTTATCATATGCATATGAGGGAGACTTGGTGTCACTGGAGGGGAATTATTGGGCAACAAAATGATGCTGGAATGCAAACAATAATTTTTTATATTTTATAAAAAAAAAATTTCTACTAGTTAAAAATTGTAATATATGCCTATTTAAAAAAAAATGTATTAACCAATTTTAGCAATTTTTTCCTTCAACATAAAAACAAAAGGCTGACATGTTTTGAAGCACAGCATATTTACAACATATTACCTCTCTTTTTAATGTATTTAATCCATTTGTATCATACTTCCTGCAAATGTGGGACACCTGGTATCAAAGTATGGGGACATTAGTGTGCAAGTGAATGATACAATGATGCAAAAATTGCGACAAAATAAATGTGCAAATGCAATTTTTATTTTTTTAATATTTGTACTGTTTTTGGAAATGTTTGCTCGGTTAAGTTGAACATAAGTACCCATTAAAAAATATGGTTGTTTTCCTATTCTAATTGTGTTTTAATACAAATGATACTTCATAGGACATTAACAATGTGAAGAGTGTCATTATGTTTGATGTGTACATCACTTTATTGTAATATTATTGTACTAGGACCATTTATATTCAAGTAAGGATACATAATTGTGTAACTAAATCATTCAGATTTGCAATGTCAAAATTACAAAACAAATGTGGTAGTTTTTTATATATTTGGTTTTTCTCCTCACTTAAACTTTGGGTTTTTTCCTTTGAAACGCAAACGGTTTATATTGATTTATTTTTTTTTTTTAATACAAAAAAATGTTTACAGCAGGTGCAAGCTGATTTTTTAAAGGACATCAAGAATGTTAAGCTGCTGAAAATGTATTGTTGTATTGTGAGACTAAATAATGCATAATTGTGACACACAAAACATTTGTCAATACCTTAGTGTCAAAGTCAAGGCCCGTGGGCCAGATCTGGCCCGTGAATGAATTATCTATGGCCCCCGAGATGATATTTGATGAGTATTAGAACCGCAGACCACAGCCAACCTAGCGCTAGGAATTTTCAAAATGGGATCCCAGGGACCCCATCAAGTCATAAAAATGGGGTCCCACAGTAAAATTTTGTGGTCCCACATTTTTGTAAGCGTTTTGAAAACAAATGATAAATGTATGCATTATCCTGTTATATCTCACATTATATATTATGTTTTGGAAAAAGGTTGTTATGAATGTTACTTAATTCATTTTAAAAAATGTACAAAAGAAAACATCATTTTATGCATATGTAAATGTAGTCAGTTATAAACATTCATTCACTTTCTTCTTTCCTTCATTGATCTAAACTTTACCGCTGCCGGTAAAGTTTATTTCTATATTTTTATTGTAATATTTACAGTATTTGTTTGTTCTATTTTTGGCCAACGTAAAACATTGAAAACAATCTGAAGTTGTCTTTATTTTTTAGTTTTAATGCCATGATTTTAATACTCTGTGCA